>NW_025944608.1:0-712 GCF_000764305.2 Hyalella azteca
TTATCAATATTGTTGTGCATTATGTACATCTGCGTACGTCGGGATGACGTCACGCAATCTTTATTCCAGGGTCGCTGAGCATAAGGGCAAGAGTTATAGGACCGGACAGTTGCTATCGCTCCCTCCTCATTCGGCTGTGCGGACACACGCCGAGCAGTGCGATGTCCCTGTTTCTGACAGTGACTTTAGGGTGTTAGCTTTCACCTCCGGTTCTTCAGATCAGCGTATTTTAGAATCCTTATACATTTTCAAATTTAGGCCCAGTTTGAATTCAGCTTTTAGCTGACGATGGAGCTGGACTCCGAAACGTTTTCTCTTATAAAGATATGGTGAATTTTTGTGGTATTTTCTTTGCTTTCAAATTCCAGGTTAACTTGCGATTCAAGCAAACAAGTGATTTTCTTTGCCGTCGCCAATGGCTGACATGTTCCAAATGCCATTAGCCCTTGAATTGTAATTACATGAGAAAAGTATAAATTTCTGTATTGTGTCGTGTGTTTCAATCAATAGAGATCCGAACGATTCTTGACCTTGACTGCCGTGCATCACCTGCTGCCCTACCGCATGAAAATTTAGTCGTGCACCACCAATTTTCGTGTACTGCAAACGGCAGTGCACTCCCAACTGCTGTGCACCACCAACTGCCGAGTACTAACAACTGTTATGTAATGCCGATAGTCGTAAGTTCACAATTGCTGTTCATTGACAACTA
>NW_025944609.1:0-1504 GCF_000764305.2 Hyalella azteca
AGTTATATCAATCAAGAATTACCTAATTAATCTGGAAAATCAAGAAATTAAAAATTAATTCAATCAGATTAAAGAGCATTAAACTTATTGATGAAACTAGTAACATATTTTATATATCTTGGTTTTAGTTAAGTGGCAACTAGTAAACTGGCAACTAGGTTTTAGTAAAGATATAGAAAATAATAATAAAATTACTGGATTAAATATAGTTCAAGAAAATTTGTACAGAATTCCCAGCAGTTCAATGAGTGGAATAGACTTAACACATTATAAATCGTTATAACATATATAAATGGTATTATAAAACTCTTAACTTGCTGGTAATGATCATGTCAATAAAAATTGTTACCTAATCAGATGAAATATTGAAATTGAATTTAAAAAGTAATGAATACTAATTATATTTTAGAAACGGCTGAACTGATACTTGTGAATTTATAACAGACTTTTGCTGCTTTAGAGAAAATAAAATTTCATGTTTGAGAGAACTTTCAAGTTCAATTTGAAAAGTAATATATATTAATTCTATTTCAGAAACAGTTCATTAACTTTTTAGGTTTGGGAGTACTCTTGAGTTCAATTTTAAAAATTATAAATACTAATTCTATTCATAACTAGTAAAGATCATGTCAATGAAATACCTTTTATCAGGTGTAACTATCAAACACTCACTGGTAAAGATCATCAATAAAATAATCATTAAACAGCTGTAACTATTGCACACTTACTGGTAAAAATAATGTAGAAAAAAATACATCATTAATCAGGTATAACTATGGCAGACTTACTGGTAAAGATCGTAATAAAAAAATCATTAATCAGGTGTAGGTATCAAACAAAAAATATATCATTAATCAGGTGTAAAAATTGCAATCAATAATTAGGTTAAGTATTTAAGACTTACTGGTAAAGATCATCAATAAAATAATCATTAATCAGGTGTAATAATTGCACACTTACTTGTAAAAATCATGTAAAAAAATAAAAAATATATCATTAAACAGCAGCAACAATGGCAGACCAGTACAATAACCAGTATAAATACCAGTATAACTAATATAAATTTTGACTAGTAAAGATCATGTCAAGAAAATACCATTAAGTCAGGTGCAACAATGGCAGACTTACTGGTAAAGATCGTAGCCCTTCTCGGCAGAATCAATTTTGCCGGCGAGCAGCACGGCCACCACCAGGCCGTAGATGGCAATGATACCGGCCATCACCACGGGGATGATGCACTTCATGATCAGCTCCGGCCGCATCACCGACATCGCTGCGATGCCCACGCCAGACTTGGCTGTGCCGTACGCAGCACCCAGCGCTGCAACAAATAGCTTTATTTACTTCACATGCTGCAAGCACCACTTCTGTAGTCCACACCGGCACTGCAACAAATAGCTTTATTTAAGTGACATGCTCAGGGAGCATACCGGTCATGGAAAATCTTGAGTCGTATACGAGTCTGGAAAATTATGAGTCATACGAGTCTGGAAAATTATGAGTC
>NW_025944610.1:0-13079 GCF_000764305.2 Hyalella azteca
TCAGGCCACTGCACGATGCTGGTGGGTTCCTTCAGCACAAAGCGAGTGACGGTCTGGTTGTGAGATGTGGTTCTCATGTCCCATGTGGTTCACTTGCTCTCCGGGTTGATGGTAGCTCATGAGACAGCGGTTTGGTGTCCTGGTTGTTGCTCTAATATATCCGATGTAGTCCAAATGATGAAGAAGTCTACAACCGGCTTTGAAGCATAATAATGAACAAGAACTCCTTCCTGAAGTATGCCTTTCGATCTACCAACGTCATCTGAAGAATTGTCCGACTCTCTGATAATTTGAATCGACGAATTCTCTGGTCACTAATCACACGCGTATAAATCAGTAAATTCTGCCATCTAATACTAATTTTGCATAAGTAATTATGTATGTTCATTAATCTTGCTAAAGACGTTAAAATAATTTATAGACAAAAATACTGTGGAATTGTCCAAGTTAGAATTGTCCAAATGATGTTGCGAGTAGAATTCTCCAACTTGTGGAGAAAGAGTATTTGGCATTCTAAATAGTTGAGGTATATTCTGTTGACGCCAATGACGTCCACTCCCTAAACCAACATCATTGAAGCCATGTCATCATCTAGCCATGTCAATAAATTAAACAGTTCTGGTAAGAGTACCCAACTCCGCTTCGCAGAAATTAGTTTTTGAGCTATTACGTTTTGTGTACTAGGGACCTTTCTGAGTTTATTAGCTACATGTTTTTGAAAAATTTGTAAAGCATCTTCTGCCTTTAGCGACTCGAGTTTCTTCCCTACCAAGTTCATATAAGGTCGGTTGTTCCATCATCATCTGCAACTCGCTACCTCTTGCGAGTTAAAGAGTTAAAGAATGCCTGCTAAAATTACACTGCTAAAATTGCCATCAGAACCCAGGTGCATTGAAAGTTCAAACAGAGTTTTAGAATATACTTTTGTTGATGATGAAGCATTTGCTATGCGTCGAAAACTTCTCAAACCTTAACGATGAGAAACATTAACAAGGGAACGAAGAATTTTTAATTACCGGCTATCTAGAGCGAGGCGTGTTGTTGAAAACGCGTTCGGAAATTTGGCTTCCCGATATCGTATTTCCACACAAGTATCAATATGAAGATGAACAACGTTGATGTTGTAGTTCTAGCGTGTTGTCCTTTACACAACTTCTTGCGCAAAAGGTCCCCCCAAAAGTACGCTCCTCCAGAAAGTATGGACCAGGGCCTATACTTTCAAAAAAAAGTTAAGAGATCGTAAGCTCATCAGCCAATCATAGACGGTCTTTCAAGCAAAATCCACCAATCATAGACGAAAAAATAGAGCGTAAGTACTTACGTTCACTTAAAGAGTTCAAAACTGGCTAAGTGAACGTAAGTACTTACGCTCTATTTTCTTGTCTATGATTGGTAGATTTTGCTTGACAGGCCGCCAATGATTGGCTGATGAACTTACGATCTCTTAACTTTTTTTGAAGATACGGCCCCAGAATTTCAGAATGTACTGTTGAATTAGGTGAACGATGTAACCCAGAAATAATATGCGACCTACAGCGTGGAACACGATGCCAAATTTTGAATGATGCAATCGTGCACGAGATAAATTCAAAGAGTACTTCAACAATGAGGGGTCTGTTTCATGGCAAGATAAATGTATTCAAACCATTAATGATGCATTTGAATGAAATAATAAAATTTTTTTATAATAAATCATTTTATTTTACTTGTTCTAGCAGTTCGTCAAATGCAGAATATTCAGTTTCATCAATAGTATTCCTGGACTGCCTTGGTGTCTCCTGATCATTTAACAAATGAAGGGAATCAAAATATCAGAGAGATGGCTTGTAGATCTCATCTTCTCCAGCTCCTGATTGAATCGATTTATTAATTTTTCCCAATTCTTTACGGTAAACACTCCTCAAATTTTGTATTTTTTAATTAACTTTAATTCACTATTAATTAATAATTAATTAACTGTTTCTCCGTTGGCGCTTTCATCGATTTCTTTGAATTTTTCTACTAATCTTTCATCAGAGGTGGGCAGTAGCGCACTACATGTAGAGGCCGCTACATTTTCAGTAGCGGTAGCGGCCGCTATATTTTAAAGTAGCGCTGCCCAGCTCTGCCTCTCATATGCCTCCACTTTTTTCCCTGTTACTATAATCTTCGGATTTTACTCGCCAGAGGCATGGAATACTTTCGTAGAGTGCAATAAATTCCTGGATAAATTTCCGAGAACATTACCGATGGTCCGCCATTGTCGCCAGAATCATTGAAACTGAGCACAAATTGAATCGGAAAACTGTGCTATATAGGGTCTACACGTTCCGACTTGTCTGCGCAGTTCATCGAAATCTATGCTCTGTAGCTCAGATAATCTATGTTCTGTAGCTCAGATAATCTATGTTCTGTAGCTCAGATAATCTATGCTCTGTAGCTCAGATAATCTATGCTCTGTAGCTCAGATAATATATGCTCTGTAGCTCAGATAATCTATGCTCTGTAGCTCAGATAATCTATGCTCTGTAGCTCAGATAATCTATGCTCTGTAGCTCAGATAATCTATGCTCNCGGTGCTACCGTCTCCACGTTCCGACTTATCTGCGCAGTTCATCGAAATCTATGCACTGTAGCTCAGATATTTCTGCAACTGCGCAGTTTTCCCGTCGGGTTCAAAACTGCGCAGTTTTCCCGTCCACACGCCACGTTTTATCTGCAACGATTTGAACTGCGCAGGCAAATCGTTGTGAAAAACTGAGCGTGTGGACCGACCTTAGACAGGGTCAGGAGCGGAGAATTAGTTTGGGATAGTCTCCGCTAGAATTAATCAACAGAAAATCATCACAACGAGGGGTAACTTCATGTTCTTGTTCCCAGGGAAGGTACTCGAAGAAACCGTATTATGTCCATTACTTATTGACTGAGTTATTGTTCTATTTTTAGTAATTCTAAACATATACCGCATTACTCATGCATTATATGATATATAAAGTAATATGTAAGCTAAAATAAAAGATATATATGGAGCCTCGGTTCTCATGACTGGGCTTGTGTCTCGCATGACTTCCACTTCTTGTTAACGAAAATGCCTTTCTCTTCACCGGAAATGAATTAGCATAGACTCTCTTAACCCTCTATCGCCGTATGTCACACTCAGGGAACATAACTTTCAACTTGAATTATACGTAAACTATTGACTGTAGTAACCTGAGGACGTTTGTATGCAACAGAGAACATTTTAAAGTTGTCGTACGTGGCGGCAGCCATCAGTGCAAGTCATTTTGAGCTCACTAGAACATATTCTTTTTGGGAAGTAGGCGCGTGACAATATTGTTCGGTTACTTGTGTCAGGCGGTAGAGGGTTAAGTGCTGGACTGTAAAATAGATTAAAATAGTTTCCTATAAGTTTATTTGGAGTTCCCATTTGACTATACCCCTAATTCATCACATTTCCCTATCATGAGCTGTTATCACTAGAATGCACTAAAGACATTCTCATAATTAGTTATGTGGCAGTACGTAGTCGGCAAATGACATTCGACCTCCCGTTCAAAATTATCATATATTAGTAAGCCACAGTCCCTTACATCCGTATATTAGTAAGGGACTGTGGCTGGGACACGGAACAGGTGTAGGGAGGATTGTTTTCACGAGTCATTATAAAAGACGTACGGATGGTTCAGCGGCCAAACTGCTGCATGTGCTCGACTTATCAACGATAATTAATGGCTTTAGTTAATAATGAAATTTCGTTAGAGTTGTTAAATTGGAAGTCCCGTCAGAAATGCTTAAATAATCTACTGAACTAAGAACAATTACTTGGTAAAGGTGGTATAATGCCTTCAGGTTTCTACAGCCTTGGATGACCGAGCTTGCGCTGGAACTACTATATTGGGAGCTATAAATAAACCTTGCTTTATACCCTCGCGGTCGATGTACTCTCATTTCCCTGAAAAATTTTGAATTAGTAACAGAAATGTAGAAATGGTGACATTTCTGTTCTTATTTGATTCATAGATTTTATAGATCAACGCTCGATAGACCTTCCCTGCTGTTAGTACCTGCTGGTATATTGGCCGACTGTTGATTACACCAGCAATTTTGCTAGCCTCATATCCATAGTATATCGAGTCCAAAAGACTTAATGGCTTTTCAGCCTTCAAAAATATTTTTATCAGGTGATGACTCATTCGGTATCAGATAACTTGGGCGATCAGTCCGGCCCTGGGATACTGATGACGTAGAAAATTTTGATGGCCAACTATCGAAATTTAGCGATGACGTGAGGTCTAGAATTGTCCTGCTCTGAACTTTCAATACCTTTCAGCATCAACGTAGAAAGTTTGACCGTGGTCTTTCATTGTAAGTTCTTATGGTTAATGTTGAAATTTAATCTAATCTAATGAACTCACTATGTTGAATTTCATTTCTCAGGAAGGAAAATAAAGGACGGAGAGAGGGTGGTAAGTAAAGCAAAAAAATAATAAGAAAAATAAATGAAGAAAAGAAGAATTAAGGAAACAAAGAAAAGAAGAAGGAAAGAATAAGAAGGAAAGAAAATGAAGAAAAGAAGAAGGAAAATGAAGTAAGAAAATAAGTTAATCCCCCCCCCCGCGACACGGGGACCGAGAAGCGTCTGACGGCGCAGCAGCGATCGCGCTTGGAAGTGTTTTCCTTCTTATATTGATTGTATATTATTTATTGTCAGGAATATTGATGATACAAATATTTATTTCAAGGCTTTTGCTTCTTGGACTTACAGTGTTTGTATATTATAATCATGAAAATAATCTTTCAAATAATTTCGCCGGCTATATTGGTGCAATGCTAGCAACGCATGACTGATAAGATAAGAGGCTTAGGAGGATAGACAGTGATACGATTGGAGGATGGAGAGCGATGCTATAGGAAGATTGATTTGTCATAATCATTCCAGAATTAATTGATAGAAAATTCTCGAGACGTGTTGCTGCCTCATGATCTTTTTATCAGAGTATGATATAATAAATAAGGTAAGCCTAACAAAAAGTTTTGCCTTCAATAATTACTTACTAGTAAGTTATGATGTTTGCAATGCGAATATTTTTCATTTCAATCTGTCAATATATTTTTATAGACGAAATATTGATGAAATGATGAGTCAAAAGTCTCAAATATTTTAAGTACATTACTATAATTATAATTTTATTAGCTCGAGCTGACTCTTCTATTTCCTATTCATAACAACTGAAAATCACAACTCAAATCCTTGCATCATATAATAATTATATCCCTAACTAAGCTATATTTCTACTTCACGTATCCCAAACTTCATGACCGTCAGCTATATTCTGCATCATGACCACGCTGATCAGACACATAACTAATGATTACATTTTTAA
Organism: Hyalella azteca; assembly: GCF_000764305.2. Classification (NCBI taxonomy): domain Eukaryota; kingdom Metazoa; phylum Arthropoda; class Malacostraca; order Amphipoda; family Hyalellidae; genus Hyalella; species Hyalella azteca. Next base: position 5,364 of record NW_025944610.1, read on the forward strand.
AGCAATAATTGAGGTGGTATTGATAATTGGCACTTAACAGTCCGATATTGTTAAATTAGTAAGCGAGTTTCTTTTAATTCTAATTGCCGATATGAAAACTTGTGAGCTTACCAAGTTCAGATTGGTCGCGCGTCTGCGCTGTACGGTAAGTGAAGGTTTCAAAGATCGATATATTCTTGTCAGATATTTCTTTTAGTTCCGCAAATGCTTTGAATTACGTTACAGTTTCCAAAGGCGTATGGAAATTATTTTCGTTTTTCTCTCCCTCGAGTAAAAAATCGTTCCATGCAGTTCACCATTTCGCTCTGTATTCAAGCAGTGAACGATTGAATTTATTGGAAATGTAATCAATTTTAATTGCACTCGTACGCCGTCGTCATCCGTCCGTCTCGAGAAACGATGGGTTAGCTATGTAGGGTCCCGCCTGCATCGCCGAGAGTGGCTGTGCAGACCGTTCCCGGAGTGACAGTCCAGTCCACAGTCATCACAGGTGAGGGCAGATGGCTGTCGCTGCTGCGTCGCCCGCTGTTTCCGTCTGAATCTCCTCTGAGAGTCGCCATCGCGGCGCTCGACCTCAGCGCAGGACACGGCCTGCCCGACAGCGAGTCTCCAGCCCTGGCGGTCAGCTGCTTGGGTCTCCCACGAGGATGGGTCGATGCGGCACCGTTTCAAATCCCTCATGCAGATGTCCTTGAGGCGTAGTTTCGGAGTCCTTGGGTGAGCGGCCCGCTACCATTCTACTAACGTGCCCCAGCTACTTGAGTCGTCTCCCGCGGAGAACTGAGAGCAGACTGATCATACGTGATCGCTCTAATACCACAGAATTGGGGACTCTGCATGTCCTGTCACATGATCTGCAGTTTGCTCCGGAGACACCTCATGTGGTAATCATTTAATACTTTTTACGACATCCTCAAATTTTAAATGATATCTTTAAATATAACCATGTTATCTCTGAAACCTTCATATACCGTATCGAGCAGACGCTACCCAGTCAAACCTGGTCACCTCACAGGTTTTGTGTCTGCAATTATTTTTTAATGACAACTCATTTGCTTATATAACAACATCTGCGCATCAAGCACAAATTATTAACACTATATTACTACAATTGATGCTTCAATACATAAAATGATTCATTATGAGTCTGATCTGCATAGCCATGAAACAGAATGTAGCTGACGGCCATGCAGTTGGCGGAAGTTGAGCTATAATAGTTTAGTTAAGGATTCAATTTTTTTCTAAAGCAATATTCAAACTTGTAGTGCTCAGTAGTAGCGAATAGGAAGCAAATCGACCTCGGATTGGAGATGAGGCTTGCTAAAGATATGAATTAATTTTAAAGCCTCTGGCGGTAGGGGCGGCGGAAAGATTTTGGGGGAAGAAGAGGGACATAGGGGGGCGGCAGTCCGAAGTCAGAAGTTTGAGCGTTTGACGATTTATACACGACACTTGCAGCACAGGACTCCCAGCGATGTTTTTTTTCACTCAGATCTGTTTTTTTAACCTCCCCTGGGTTTACGTCTCGGACAAATTAACGGCCGGACTCGCGGCCGGTCTCACGGCCAATTTCCAAAATCAACGAACGATCAAGGAATATCTCTCAAACTAATGAACGTAACTCGATGAAACTTGGTACACGAAAGGACAATTTAGGTATTTTTCACATGCCAGTTTGCCGTGGCCTGGGCAAGCCGCTCAGGCGGGGTCACTGGGTTGTACGGTGATGATTCATTGAAGTTCGCTGGGACGTCTCACTCATTTTCAGGCTAGTGTTACTTGAGTTTATTGTTATTTTAGGTAATTTTCTATGGAAATATTTTGTAGAATGTTGAATTATCGTAATCAAATTCCGTAATTAAGTATAAGAAGTCGTAGTAGTGAACAGGTGTTCAAACTCTATAATTTCTTAGGTTAGTCTATGGTTAAATTCTGTCTTTAAAGAAAACGTTCGCGATCTGAGTTCGATTTACTGGGATATGAGATTACTGTTATTATATATGCTTTTCCATGGTAAATAAGTTGTAAAAAGTAATACATATTCGCCAAGGTTGAAATTTTAAATATCTGCAAATAAAAAATAAAACCATGTGATCTTTGAAACTTTCACATGCCTTATCGCACAGACGCGACCAAATTGAACCTGGTCTTTTCGCAGGTTTAATGTCGGCAATTATGCATTAATGACAACTCTTTTACTTATATAACAACATCTGACGTATCACACACAAATTATTAACACTATATTACTACAATTGATGCTTCAATACATAAAGTTATTCATTGTGAGACTGATCTGCGTAGCCATGATACAGAATGTAGCTGAAGGCCATGCAGTTTACGGCAGGTGGTGCAAAAATAATTTAGTTAAGGATCAAATCGTTTTCTAAAGCAATATTAAGAATTGTAGTGCTCAGTAGTACAGGATATGAAGCAAGTCAAATTGCCCTATTCGTTGAAAAAATTTTAGATACAATTTTTAAGCCCAAACTGGTCAAATGATGGATATGGTTAATGATGGCCGAGTATGGTGTTGTATTGCATCTGGCGCTCACTCTTCTCATGCGTAGGCTTACTCACTTGAGAATGTGCCAATACGCAGTGATGTGTTTAAAAAATTGATTGAATTGTAAAAACGAACAGTTTTCTATTGTAACCTACTGTAGTTCACGTTTCCAAATGTCCAACACTTGGAAATTGGATTTACACCAAAGCAAATCCCTGAAATCGTCGTAGCTATTTCGCTTCATGTCATTAGCATAAATTCGATATTGTGAGCAATTTTGAAGGTTTTCGAATGTTATTTATAAACGTATTCCAATTGTTCGCTACTTTATATTTTCTCTTACCTGATACGAGAACATTGGATACACTCACGCAAGTGTCACTAGTCGTGGTCATGCATTTATACCTGTAATGACCAAAAAAATAAATTTCATATAGTGAGCAATTTTAAATTTATCAACAGCAATCAACATTCTGCGCGTCGATAGCAGTTTGAGGACAGCCCACGTAACCATCAAGTAATGGTGTTCATGTAACGTTACTTCACAGTTGTTATATATGACTGGCAGGACTAATTCAATGTGCATCTTAATAACGTGGTCTCGATTAGGAATAAATAGTACTTGAAATACTAATAATATTGAGATACTAATAATAGTGATAGTGTATGACGTTCATAAATAACAATAATGTTTTATCCTCCTAGTCTAATTTTTTGAACCCTTAACTGTCATTCAAACGTTGGGGTTAAAAAATAATAGTGATGGCGCCTGACGTTTAATTGAACCCGCTCGTTCACAGGCCAACGCGCGTCAGGATGTAAGAATATACGCGGTAGATTGCAATTAAAATTGATTGCATTTGCAGTACTTCAAATTTCAATAAATTTAATCGTTCACTAATTGAAGAGATTTCTTGCACGCGCCGAATATGATCACTTATCAAGGCCATGCATCTGCACCTGTAATGTTATTAAAACAAATTCAATAATAGAAGCAATTTCAAAGTTAACAATAGAGAAAATTTCAATGTTAACAATAGAAGTAATTTGAATGTTAGAAATAGGAGCAATTTCAATGTTAACAATAGAAGCAATTTCAATGATAACAGTAAAAGCAATTTCAATGTTAACAACAGCAGCAATTTGAATGTTAATGATAGAAGTAATTCCATGTTAACAATAAATATGCGCAACAAATTCAGTGAAAAAAACTACCAGCCCGAGGTTTTGAAGCTCAGTGTGGAAATCACTTTTAGTAGGAATAATAATTAAAGGAAATTAGTGTATTTCAGTCAGAGGGGTGGAAAGTTGGACGTGAAAAATCGGCAGGACAGTTGAAAGTTTTGTGCTTTGAAAATTAAGATTAGCTCTACAAACCCGGACTTTGAATCCCCACTTATTCTTTGTGTGAATTTGGTCACTTGGATTCATAAAAAAATGTCAATCTAAAAATAAATTTAATAGAGAATCCTAGACTGTATTCAATTGACAGTGAGGAATGATGAACTTCGCACAGTCCAGCAATCAGGAACTTTTTTTACACGATGTTACTGCAATTAATTCTTCAGTATAGGAAATGATTCACTACGTGCCTGATCTGCGTGGTCAGGATAATGAATCTAGATGAAGGCCATCAACTATGAGCGCATTGTACAGAAATACTTCAGTTGGTGATGAAATTTTTCTATATTCACCAACTCGTAATGTGGTTTTCAGTAATTACGCATGCATGAGTCGCAAATTTTCTCACTCAATATAAATTGGAAGATAATTTGATAAATATAAGATTTCTTTATGGACCCCTCAGCTTTCGGTCTGGTAGAGAGGGTGAAAGTAGCCATAAAGGTACGATGCATGTAGATATGCATTCTAGATGGTTTCAATTTTAATTAATGTATGCCATGAAGTCGTCATAGTAAATGGAATGTAAATATTTTAAATCCTATATAGTGTGCACTGTGCAGTTATGGATTGCAAAAGGATTCATGAAATTTATCATTTTAGTTTTGATTCTCCACCGTTTTGACTTCGCCAATGAATGTTTACTTATATGTCATTGCTGCGTTATCCATCACAGAGGAGGGCTCCCACGTTTGAATCCGAATCTCGAGTTGAAAATTAGAACATGAGCAAGGAAAGAGCACGGTTTATTTATTGGCTTTTGTTTATTTATAAGTATAGTTATTATTTTAACACTTTTTATTCATCCTTTATTTACGATCATTGGTCTAGTGTCTGATAAATTATTTACCGAAAAGTCCCCATCACTGCAACATGTATAATTATTTGTAAACAACAGTCTGGACGTCGAGGGTAGAGGACAAACCCGCGCAGCCATCATCTCAAAAACTTGGTTAAGATCAATAATTTTTTATGATATTTCATGTTGTACCAATTGCTTCACGCGGGACAATGGCCGGAACAACAACCAGGACAAGCTCTCCCCGCTGCCTCCGAGCTGAATAATATTCACTTGTGGGTTAAATAAAAAACTCTGGGTTAAATAAAATCTGTCTCTTATACACATCTAGATGTGTATAAGAGACAGGATCTGCNTCATCGTTAGTTCAACAGTCCAGCCAACCAACAGCTAGCGACAGCTAGGGACAGGCTCGAACTGCTACATCAGATTACGTGATGAATTGAGTAATCACTATAATTTTTATAGAGGCGAGACACTCTCCAGTCTGGGAGTTGTTTTGTCATTCATCGTTGGGTGGCAAAGCGAACATCATGGAGAAGCTAACAGCTTTAACAATTCTTTTTATGCAAACCCTTTGGGTTATAAGACAAATTTAACCGATTTCCGTTAGGAAAACTATTTTACTTTCTACCACAATAATAAATCCACCTACGCAGGAAAATTACGGCATGATTTAAGCTAAACGCACCACATCTCAAGAGTGCTTTACAGCCTCACGGAGGCCATCACCGCGGACCTACATTCTTCAGATTAACGGCCCAAATCTTGCCATTCACGAGCTGCGGAAACGCTCATAATTCTTGTCTTGCAGCTCATGCCATTCTTACTTGGAAGCTGTGTGCAAGAACGCGTGGCTTTTATGTAGCTTCCACACTTTTAGATATACTGTTAATTTGGTGATAAAAATTTGATAAAAATCCTATCAATGCTGAAATCAAATTAGTGACCAGCATCTAAGTTTAAATTATTATTTCTTTTCTTGTGATCCTATTTCTATCCAATGAATAGCATGATGGCTGATTAGTTGTGGCAGATGAGGAAGGATCGTTGCCCCTTCACAAAAAATTGTTGGCTTCGGATATGTTTTTCACGATTTCATCAAATTCTAAATGATATTAATTACAATTTCTACAAGTAGTACCTGTCTCTTATACACATCTTTTCACATCCATAATTTCATATTCTCAATTGTCAAGAGGTTTGTGTAAGGATGTCATCCGTATTGCAGAGAGACATGGAACCTCACGCACGGCCCAGCCAAGCCATCGAGAAACGCTTCATCTCATGCGTCCCTGTGAAGCAGTTGCCAGATTGCTGTGGAGCTATTGCCAGGCACGATTCTGCAGCTCGGTGTCATCTTATGTAAATAGTGTTTCTAAGGATTTATTTGTGATATCACATCAATACTTTATAATCTAATAATCATGTTTATTAATTCGATTATTTAGTTATTCACGTTGGCAGAGCGGAGTCGCTCTCCTCTCTCCTGTCTCACGGAAGTTGGACGATGATCTCTCTTAGCGTATTGCTCATGTGTTTATTCTGAATAAGTTACACGGCGGCTCTACAGTTCCTCCAAGTGTATTTGAACACTAATAGTTTCTAGTTTGGGAGCCATTGTGTTAATGGCAGTTGCGCCAAAATCTGCACTCACCTCTCACCTATTGTGGAGACATCTTAAATCTCTACCGACAACTCTACTGAAATGATGTTATTATAAATGTACTCACACACTTCTTATTCCTTTATATTAGCCTACTGGCCTCGCAGTTAGGGAACAATTGGACATTTGTTTTCTACTTGGGAATATATACTTAAGTAATGAACACTCAAAAAACGTTCCTTCTTGAAATTAAAAAAGTACTCGATATTGAAAGCACGTAACTGCATATTCACGCATCTCAAGATGCAAGATATGACTGGTTAAAGCTGCACGTACATAAAACATCGCTTCATTCTGAAGATTGACTCTAGCTTGCATCTTTAAAAGAAAAGTCTTAAATATTTTAAGAACCTTACTATAATTATTATTCTATTAACTCGAGCTGACTCTTCTATTCCCTATTCATAACAACTGAACATCACAACTCAAATCCTTGCATCATATAATTATTATATCCCTAACTAAACTATATTTCTACTTCACGTATCCCAAACTTCATGACCGTCAGCTATTTTCTGCATCATGACCACGCAAATCAGACACATAGCTAATAATTACATTTATTAAAGCATTAATTGCAGTGGTATTGATAATTGGCTCTTAACAGTCCGATATTGCTAAATTAGTATGCGAGTTTCTTTTAATTTTAATTGCCGATATAAAAACTTGTGAGCTTACCAATTAAGTTCAGATTGGTCGCGCGTCTGCGCTGTACGGTAAGTGAAGGTTTCAAAGATCGATATATTCTTGTCAGATATTTCTTTTAGTTCCGCAAATGCTTTGAATTACGTTACAGTTTCCAAAGGCGTATGGAAATTATTTTCGTTTTTCTCTCCCTCGAGTAAAAAATCGTTCCATGCAGTTCACCATTTCGCTCTGGATTCAAGCAGTGAACGATTGAATTTATTGGAAATGTAATCAATTTTAATTGCACTCGTACGTCGTCGTCATCCGTCCGTCTCGAGAGACGATGGGTTAGCTATATACGGTCCCGCCTGCATCGCCGAGAGTGGCTGTGCAGACCGTTCCCGGAGTGACAGTCCAGTCCACAGCCATCACAGGTGGAGGCAAATGGCTGTCGCTGCTGCGTCGCCAGCTGTTTCCGTCTGAATCTCCTCTGAGAGTCGCCATCGCGGCGCTCGACCTCAGCGCAGGGCACGGCCTGCCCGACAGCGAGTCTCCAGCCCTAGCGGTCAGCTGCTTGGGTCTCCCACGAGGATGGGTCGATGCGGCACCGTTTCAAATCCCTCATGCAGATGTCCTTGAGGCGTAGTTTCGTAGTCCTTGGGTAAACGGCCCTCTACCATTCTACTGACGCGCCCCAGCCACTTGAGTCGTCTCCCG
>NW_025944611.1:0-3234 GCF_000764305.2 Hyalella azteca
GATCGCCCTACGACAGCATAGCTAACCGGCTCGTCAGCGGCTGAGCGAAACGGGCTAAGGCTATTTTGTGCAGTGCTTATGCAAGTAAAATGAACCTTATTAAGTAATCACTGGCGGAGCAAGAAAGTAATGTCACTGAGTCACCGGAATCACGCCCAGCGTGAGTCAGCCGGGATGACGCCCAGCGACTCCCGCTCACAAGCACAAAACCAAACACTTCACTCGCGAACTGGTAAACAGTTATTAGAACTGTGGTTACTTAATTTAACACCTAGCATTTTTTAAGGCGAAAGCCTTACAATTATCAAATGATAATTGCAGGGAAATGTGTGCTAAAACTCACTTGGTTGTACGCACTGGAAATGGTGATGCAAAGCAGTCACTAGAGGAGCTGCGTAGCAGCACGGACGGTGTCGTATCAACGATTGAGAGCATGCAGACCGCACCTACACATGCAGGCCGCGCCGGCACTGAGGCGCCGCTCAAGGTCAACGGAAGAAAAGCCGCCGAACATCCCCAGAGCTTTCTTCTTTTTTTCTTTACTGATACGATTAAATTCGAGGAAGAAACAATCCAAAGATCAAATAGAGCTTTCAACATGTTAAAAGCAAACAGCCTAAAACGGAGTTTGCTCTAATTAGATTGTTTTCGTTCCTCAAACGAAAATAATCATCAGCACAGGCGCGTCGACCAAGTTCTTATCTTGCCAAGTTCAGAGATTATGATGAGATTGCCGCTAAATTGAGGAGATCGCGTGCTTATCGTGTACAATCAGCCATTAGAAGGTTATAGTGACGAGGCAGCTATGTAGGAAGCTTGACTCAATAGTGGGCAATTAGTTAATCTTTATCACTGTTAAGTTCGCGATGAAGTGACACTGCAGTGTAAAATATTTCCTAAAAGAGGCTCACAATGTTTAGGCGGTAGCCATTTACGCAGAAAAAATGCATCCATGAATATCTAATTGTTGTTCACTCTGCATTTAATACAAAAAAATTCAAAATAGATCATTTTTCGTACTGACTTAGCTGAAAATGTTGTTTTATTTGTTCAAATTTGACCAAAAATTAGTTCAAACAATTATTGACTAATTTTAGAAGCCTAAATTATTGGGTTATAGATTTTGCATTTAATGATAGGGCTCCTGATGATAAGCCCCCGTAGGTGTCTCAACTTAGTGCAGAAATATCAATTCCCCAAACTGAACAGTAGCGTTTCCACTTCTTTTAAACCATTATATTATATACGAATATTGTAAAATCTAACTTCATGATAGGGAATATAGACTCAGGCGAAATTCTGATAAAGAAAATCCATCTGCCTTAATTTACAAGCAAGTTTGAATTGACAAATTTTAAATATAGAGAAGTGTATTTTTTCATCGTAAGCTTTATAATTACTTTTCTGACGGTCATTGCCAGAAATCTTAAATATGGAGGACCCGCATTGTTCTCATCGGAGACTTCAATAAATATCATATTGTTATCATGACCTGGAAGGATGAGGCGATGGCGGAGAGGATGAGGTAGGACTTNCGGAGCCTGATGAAGGCCTGAAGGGCGTCAGGAGATAGTGAAGGCCAAGCAGGGGAACCAGGATGAGAGTTGCCCTCACCGCCTGAGGGTTCAGAGGGACGGTTTGACATGGTTAATGCATGAAATAAATTTAACACATTCCCCGCGTAATTGGCCATATGTGTACCAACATATTTAGATATTCCACTGCTGTGTTTGGTACAAGAGTGTACCAAACACAAAATTTTATTTTCGATATAACACCTATAAATTAGAATTTCGTCGGTAATATTCCGGTTTTAAATTATTTGTGTTCGCACGAAAGGTTAATTATCGAATAAAACTAATCGATAAAACAAAATTCTATTGATAAAGCAGCAACCACTCATAGCCTGCCGTAATAAAGCAATAGTGGTGAAATCCGGATACGCGAGGAACGTGTTAAGCAAACATACATAGCGGTATAAATCACTTGCTTCCATTGAACTAATGAATTTTCCGAGTCTAATTGTCTTGAATTCATTATTAAATCGTGCAAATAATTACAAATATTCGATGATAAACAAGATGTTAACTGCAAGCCTCACTTCTTTCTTTGTGAATATCCGAGAAGTCAGAATGTTGATTGAAGAGTAAGCCATCCATGAAGCAATATTCAAAGAGATGCGTGAGACATTTTCTATATTAGAATTAATATTAGACTCAAGTCCGTACGCTGCTCGTTCTGTGGATATAAGAGTGTGTCGCCACACTATCCCATTTGGACAATATAACCCTTTCATTTTTCTGAGAGTGGATAAACAGCTTGAGCTGTAAATATTAGCTATCAATGTTTTAATAAAAAAGTTCCCACGGATAATATTTTCTCGGTTTTGACAGTGACATGGTATCATGCCACATGCCTGCTGCATGGGGGTGAGGGCGGCGGAATGTCACGAAGGCGTTCCAGCGTGTTCTGGGACTGAAGCGTCTCGAGCAACAACAATAAAACAAAATATTAAACAACCAATAAATGGCCGAACATGGATGTCATTTTGTTCTTGTATGAAATCCTAACGATTTTATAAGTGTGAACTATTTTTCGTTTCCCTATGTATAGTTGATTTTACCCACGCAATGAAAACAAATATCTGGAATTGACCTTTAACTGATTGGCATATGATATTAGAATAATAATGTGACCTTCCTGGTGGCAGCGTGGGTTGGCGGAGCGTTGGCAGCCCGCAGTTTGGTGACGAGGACGCGGACGATGTTAACGAGGAAGACAAGGTTGAGGAACATGGACAGCACCACGGGCAGGGACATGAAGTAGTTGTACGAGCTCTCTTCCATCCAGCAGCTAACGGCAGAAAATTTTCTCATCACGTCAGGGATCAGAAATATTCACAAGTTTTACATCTTGAAAATTGTGAAGGACTTTCGAATGTGCAAACTCCAAATTTCGTTAAATGATTAAAGTTTCGCTGGGTTCACAAAACGCAGCTCATAAACGCTGAAACGGCAACACTGAATGATCACCTCAGCTTCATAGGTTTATCTTATACAAATCATCCCAGATCCTGCTCCTATTAATGAAATTTGAGATGAACTTGATAAAATAACTTAGATCACAGACTAGATGAAATACAATGCTAGAATACACTGGTTCGTCACGGAGGAAGTACCATAAAGTTATTCACTGGTTCATCACGGAGGAAGTACCATAATGTTACCACCGGTT
>NW_025944612.1:0-1027 GCF_000764305.2 Hyalella azteca
TGCTAAATTTGTGTTTAATTATCAAGCCTTAAATTTTCATCATGATTCGCTACAGCAAAGAAGAAAGAACAAAAATTATCGCTACAGTCAATAACGATGTCAATAACAGAAGTTCAACGTGATTACAGGATCCATTTCAAAACAAGGATCCTTCAAAAAACACATTTAAATATCTTTATCGTAAATTTGCGGATATCAAAAATTTGCACTCTCGCCAGAAACACTAATGAAGGTTATGAAAGCAACGAAGAGAAGAGCCCTATTTTGTCAAAAGAAGTGTGGTGGGCATTTAAAAGATATTATATTTAAAAACTAGGATACAATATTACCATAAAAATGTTCTTCTTTTAAATAAAACAAGTTTCAACTTCATAACGTTCTTAGTTTTTTATTTATTAACAAATTAAAAGGGTTACTTAATTTTGAAACACCCTGTAGAAACTGTCAACAACGGTCTATAAATTTTGCCCATTTGTATGTGTGCGCATGTCGACGTAAATAAAAATATTTCATCAAATTAAGGGTCGACGAGTAAAAAATTGCTGAGTTTTTGATTAAACATAATTATTACGTTCGTATAATGAATTCAAACTTATTGTAAATCTCGTTGAATTGAACGTAAGCATCTGTAGGTTTTTAAAAAAACTGTAAGGCATATATAAATGTTTCGAAAACTGGTATAAATGCTAATGAAATCAAATGATCTCATATCACAATTTTTTTGTTAAAAATACATAGTGAAAACCGGCATGGTTAATGAAAAAATTATGTGCTCTGAGATGCATTCTGTCGTTTATTCAAAAGTCTGAAAGCCTTTATTAATATCACTATTTCTATAAAAAGAAAGAAAAATGTAAAACAGAATTCTTATAAACGAATTGTTTCCAAACGATTTCTGTCTCCCAGCAACAAGCCAGCTATTAATTTACTCTAACCGCCAGACTCCATGAAGAATTTGTTTACAGAATAGGATAGTCAGAGCAATAAACTAGCCGATCTCACCGCACGTGTATTGAAGACAGCGTCA
>NW_025944613.1:0-1319 GCF_000764305.2 Hyalella azteca
AAGACGAAGAATAGACTAAAAAATAAGAATATATCAATAATTAGTAATTCTTTGACTGCGAAAATGTATTAATAATCTCATCAATAGCTGAAAACATTAATAGCAATGCGTCCCATTGATCTCATTAGTGGCTGAAAAACGGCAATATTTATCTCATTAATGGATGAAAAACTGAAATATTGAACTCATTAATAGCTAAAGCACTAATATTAATCTCATTAAAGGATGAAAAACTGAAATATTGAACTCATTAATAGCTAAAGCACTAATATTAATCTCATTAAAGGATGGAAACTGGATGAAAGAATTGCAATTTTGATCTTATTAATGCTCAAAAAAATATATAATTGATTTCATTATTGGATGGAAAAATACATTGTAGATCTCATTAATGCATGACAACTGCAAAAGTGGCCTCATTAATTAATGAAAAACTGCAATATTGATCTCATTAATGGAATAAGCAATGCTTTATCGACTCATAAACGGCTGAAAACTGTTATATTTTCGCCGCGGTTGATTTAGCGGCTGTAGCGCAAGCGGGTCAAGGCGGGTGACACACCCGGCTCCTGTAGCCGCGACGCGCGCATGTATCGCGCACCGTTCGCGATATACGACGGCTTTATTTTATTAATTAAACAATTTCCGGTTAAATTTCCGTTTGCGGTTACATTTCCAAGTTATTGAAGCGTGAAAATAAGCGCCTAAATTATTTTATTATTAAATACAAATAAAACATTTTCCGGTTAAATTCCGTTTGCGGTTACATTTCTAAGTCATTGAAGCGTGACAGTCAGAGCCTAAATTATTAATTATTAACTACAATCGTAAACTAATATTTATTTCACAAAAGAAAGATTTATAAAGCTCTATCTTTCGGTTGTATCGTGGATAACCGTTCAGAAAATAGGTAAATTTAATATTATTATATTATATTATCGCTGATTAAAAAGTCTGTGAAAATTAGGAGATTGTTAAAGTAAAGATAACAAATTTATATCAAAGTGCATCCGAGAATACAATTATATTTAATCCTAAGTGCGTCCCAGAATATGATTCAATTTAATCCTAAGTGCGTCCCAGAACACGATTCAATTTAATCCTAAGTGCGTCCCAGAATACGATTCAATTTAATCGTAAGTGCGTCCCAGAATACGATTCAATTTAATTGTAAGTGCGTCCCAGAATACGATTCAATTTTATCCTAAGTGCGTCACAGAATACGATTCAATTTAATCCTAAGTGCGTCCCAGAATACGATTCAATTTAATCCTAAGTGCGACCCAGAATATGATTCAATTTAATCCTAAGTGCGTCCC
>NW_025944614.1:0-467 GCF_000764305.2 Hyalella azteca
GCAGGGCACCCGGGCCATTCAGGGCCCCATTGGTCCCCACCATGCGCTGTGGGCCCTGTAAATACAATATAATTGGCCTCTTACAATATTACATGGTTACATAATATTTTACAATACAGCTGCTGCTACAGCGTGGCCTGGGACTGATACATTTTTAAACATCAATGTTGACACCATATACACAATAGTTCTTACAGGTATACACAATGTTAAATATATAAATAATCATTGTAAATGATAAAGCTACTAGCATTATACTCTCATTATCATCTCATCAACAACTCATTATCATCATCTAATCATCTTATCGTCATCTCATTATCATCTTATTATCATATCATCAAATTATCATCACTAATGCTACCTGCCTATTCATAATCACTGTAAATGCTAAAGCTACTAGCATCACCCCATCATCATCATCATCACCTGCATGATGATGGTGGTGGCGGGGGGCTGGGAGGTGG
>NW_025944614.1:1450-5878 GCF_000764305.2 Hyalella azteca
TCACTTAATCATAGACAAGAAAATAGAGCGTAAGTACTTACGTTCACTTAATCATAGACAAGAAAATAGAGCGTAAGTACTTACGTTCACTTAATCATAGACAAGAAAATAGAGCGTAAGTACTCACGTTCACTTAGCGAGTTTTGGAAGTATGGCCGCAGGACACATACATTTCATTGTATATGTACGTGTTATATTAATGTATTTGACACATTTAGTTTATTCAGTGTACAAAGGAAGCTCGGGAGCTGGGGGGACGCTTCCGTTACCCCCTGGACGAAGCTTCGTGGTCACGTTCATGTTATTTAAATAATAAATACCATTAGTACCGGTAATACATTATATGCTAAAAATCTTACTAGAAATCCTTTATATATTGCAAATCCTATTAGAATTCTATTATATATTAGAAATATTATTAGAAATCCATTGTATATTACAAATCTTATTAGAAATCCATTATATTTTAGAAATTCTATTTCAAATCCATCAGAAACCCATCATATATTAGAAATTCCATAAAAATTCATTATATATTCCACAGTTTAAGGAAATTAATACAAACTCTACAGAATTTTTAGGTAAGACTTACGCCGTTACAAGTCGCTACTGCACTAAAGTCGCCAGCCTACATTTAAGATAAATAAATGTAATTGTCTTCTGAAAATCAGAAAGCTGATCGAAATTTGAGATAAAAACGAAATTTTAGTCGTAATTGTTATAATATTTCTTAGGTACCGGTATTTAAGAAATATTATAATATATAATAAGTATATAAGTATAGCAAAAATAGTCATTTTAATATAAATTATTGCTATAACAAGACCATAGAAGCTTCGTCCTCCCTGCAGAATCGTCAAATTAAATAATTAATAATAAATAAATAGTTAATAATTAATAATAAAATAAATATATTGATTGGCTTTATTAATAATAAAGACTTTACACCTAAATTCATCAATCAGGAACGAGGAATCATTATTTATTTTATTAATAAATTTATTATTATTAAAATATATTTAAATAATAATCGTTATTCACACGAGTGCCTAAAAAATTCAATACCATTTTTTTTCATTAAAGTTTTATCGAATAAATGTTATTCAAAATACAAGATCATTGCTTCCTAAAATAAGAAAATGTTTGAAACTATACATGTAAACATTGACNAGAGTTAAGGGCGGCCAGGACACTAGTGGCCGCCACTACTTCCTACTGGCCACCCTGTTGAGGGCGGCCATGACACTAGTGGCCGTATGGGCCAGCATGAGGACACTAGAGTTAAGGGTGGCCAGGTTGTCCGCCATGGCGGTGAGTGCGTCGTTGACCGCCGTCCAGGCGCGGACGCTCTCAGCGGTGGCCGCCGTCCGCTGCGCCGCCACGTCCTCCAGCCGCTCCAGGAGGACGGCGCGGACGCGCTCCAGGCTGTCCGCCGCGTCCATCTCGCACCTGCACACACATACAACTATGGGTCAAATGTCCTAAAATGATGGACAGTTTAATATTAATGGACAAAAATTATAATTAAATTAGATTAAAATTGAATCATTTTAATAATAATAGGCATGACCCAAAAAGATATATATTTTAATGACAACAATAATGATAATGGACAAAAATTACATTTAAATTAAATAATTTTAATAAGAATAGACATGTCCCAAAATAATGGACATTTTAATGATAATGGACAAAATTAAAATAAAATTTAATCATATTTAAAAAATATAGAAATCCACACACAAAAAGCAATAACAAGTGCACCACAACTAGCACAATGCACCACTTATGTGCGTGAGTGTACCAGTACAGTGCACCACAACCAGCACAATGCACCACTTATGTCCGTGAGTGTACCAGTACAGTGCATACCACAACCAGCACAATGCACCACTTATGTCCGTGAGTGTACCAGTACAGTGCACCACAACCAGCACAATGCACCACTTATGTCCGTGAGTGTACAGGCAGGGTACCTCAGGGAGACGTCCGCGTAGTCCACGTGTCCTTTGAGACGAGCGGGGCGCGTCCTGGGGATTAGGAATTAATTGATTAATTGGAAAATATTTAATTCATTGTATAATATTTAATTAAACGTATAATTAATTATATACCGGTACTTGTATGACAATTACTTAATTGCATAATAATTAATTAAATAATTAATTGCATAATAATGAAATAATTCATTGTATAATAATTAATTCATTTTATAATAATTAATTCATTGTATAATTAAGTGATATTTTATAGACGTTATTAGAGTATAATAGTGCATTATTATATTAAAATACAATATTACAAATAAAAGAAACGTATGAAATATACGTACAGTGGCTGCATCATTGATTATAAATTGTATTGTTTTGTATATATATATATAATATTATATTTAAATATATTACACCTGACCCACCTGGCACACCTGACCCACCTGGCACACGTGACACACCTGGCACACCTGACCCACCTGGCACACCTGACCCACCTGGCACACCTGACCCACCTGGCACACGTGACCCACCTGGCACCTGTCTCTTATACACATCTAGATGTGTATAAGAGACAGCCCTAATATAGACCCCCACTCACCCTAATATAGACCCCCACTCACCCTAATATAGACCAGGTCGTCAGGATAGACCGAGCAGTCCATGGTGTCTGCATCTTCATCATTTTTTATCATTTTTTTCTTAGATTTCACTATTTTCTTTTTCTTCTTCTTAACCACACCATCAACACCACCAGAACCTGGGACCTGGTGGTTGTTATTAACCACTGTAGCTGGTTGTTGTGGTTGGTTATTGGTATTTAATGGTACTATATTAACACCATTACTTGTATTACCGCTACCATTACCACCGGTAACAACAATACCGGGGACTAGTAACTGTTGTTGTTGTTGTAACTGTTGTTGCTGTGGTGCGTGGTGGTGGGTATGGTGTGGTGGGTGGTGCATGTGGTAGCTGGTTGTAGATGTGGTAGCTATGTCGTGCAGTAGGGTTGTCTTGTGGAGGTTGGGGTCGGGGTTGAGGAGGGGTTTCATGTTGGGTTGAGGCTGGTTGGGTTCGTGATCCAGCAGGCCTTTGCCGACGCCTTGGGGGCCGCCCTCCAGGGTAACTGTGAAAATAACATGGATTTTAAAAATAAAATTCAAATATTCTCTACATATCAACTGGAAAACAAAAGAAAAACAAAACCTAATACCTTACTACCTTGTACGAAAAAACGTCAAAAAACGTCAAAAACGGCGAAAAAACGGTCGGACCGTTAAATAAAACCATATCCTGGTCGATTTTTACGAGACGCCGTTAACTAAAACGCCGGTTCGACCATTTTTCACCGTTTTTTCCTTTGGACAGCGTAGATGGGTTTCGGCAGACGCACCATAGCATTCAGGCGAAGACCATACTCACTATCTACCACTCAATATCATTATCTACATACCCAGCCTCCTCACCATCTACTAGGTACTCTGATAGTTCCCAGGGTGCATTGTACCTGAACTACCCCAACAATATTCAGGGACCACCTATAGGCTTGGGCCGAATAGTCACTAGGTACGCTCGGCGCAAAGTTTTTCTGGGTCTGCTTGGCCACCCGATCAAAATCAGTTTCTAGGCCCATACTTTCAGATAAAGTTAAGAGATCGTAAGTTCATCAGCCAATCATTGACGGCCTTTCAAGCAAAATCCACCTATCATAGACAAGAAAATAGAGCATAAGTACTTACGTTCACTTAGCGAGTTTTGAGAGTATGACCCCCGGTCAGAATCTCCTAACCGACTTTATAGTCGCCCGAGAGTGTGACAAGGGTTGGCCGAAGCCCTGACAACCCCTTGCCCTGAGCCGCAGCCCTGACAACCCCTTGCCCTGAGCCGAAGCCCTGACAACCCCTTGCCCAGAGCCAAAGCCCTGACAACCCCTTGCCCAGAGCCGCAGCCCTGACAACCCCTTGCCCAGAGCCAAAGCCCTGACAACCCCTTGCCCAGAGCCAAAGCCCTGACAACTCCTTGCCCAGAGCCAAAGCCCTGACAACTCCTTGCCCTGAGCAGAAGCTGACATTGAGAAGCTGATTTACGTGCTCCCCGAGTCCTAGGCGACCCTAATGCAGAGTCGGTCATGCCTCTAAATTTTGTTAGGGTAGGTTCACTGTACCTGTACTGTACCTGCACTAGGTGCACTGTACCTGTACTAAACATATCTGTACAGCACTGTACCTGTACTAAACACATCTGTACAGCACTGTACCTGTACTAAACACATCAGTACCTGTACTGTACCTGTACTAAACACATCAGTACAGCACTGTACCTGTACTAAACACATCTGTACAGCACTGTACCTGTACTAAACACATCTGTACAGCACTGTACCTGTACTAAACACATCTGTACAGTACTGTACCTGTACTAAACACATCTGTAC
>NW_025944614.1:6682-81883 GCF_000764305.2 Hyalella azteca
TGACCCACCTGGCACACCTGACCCACCTGGCACACCTGACCCACCTGGCACACCTGACCCACCTGACTCACCTGGCACACGTGACCCACCTGAGGCGCTTGGAGTGGCGCACCCTCTCCTGCCGGGGTGGGCTGTGGACGAGTGGGTTGAGGCTGGAGGTGGGCAGCAGCACCCGCACCCCGTCATCACCCACCTCTGAGTAGATGTCCTCCAGGATCTGGGGTGAGGGTGATGAATGGGTGATGATTAGGTGGTGATAAGGTGATGATTAGGTGATGATTAGGTGATAAATGTGATGATTAGGTGATAAATGTGATGATTAGGTGATAAATGTGATGATTATGTGATGAATGGAAAGATTGTGTGATGAATATGTGATGATAAATGTGATAGGTACCTATTTGTCATAGATGTGATTAATGTGAATATAATGTGCAGAATGTAATAAATGTGATGATAAAGTCACTGCTCACACCCCTGNATGATATGGTGGTTGGGTAAAACCCAGTACAGATGGCGGCATGGTACTATCGCAATACTATGCTTGCATGTATGGCTGTCTCTTATACACATCTAGATGTGTATAAGAGACAGGCATACACCCTCGTCCTGTGTGATATACAGGGGCTATACAGGGCGTGAAGCATACACCCTCGTTCTGTGTGATATACAGGGGGTATACAGGGGAGTATACAGGGGGTATACAGGGGAGTATACAGGGCGTGTAGCATACACCCTCGTCCTGTGTGCTATACAGGGCACTATGCAGGGGGTGAAGCCAACACCTTCATCCTGTGTGATATACAGGGTTGGTATGTGCATACAGTGAAAAATATAGCCATTTAACACAATGTAGGTGGGCAAGGTATATCAGATGAATGGATGGAAGAAATAAAACATGGATGAAGTGCATTTGAAATTTTTGCCATTTTGCAAGTCTTTTAAATCTAATAGAAATTATTTGGCTTAAATATTAAACATCAAGTCTTTAAATGCTGAAATATTGAACATTTCCGGCAGCACCCGGAAATGTTACTAAATATAAATTTCATTTTATCCGTGTTGATGGATTTAAAATATTTGTTCAACACAAGAATTCAGTTAATATATAGCCTGAATTTATCTCTATTTCAGAAATACAATATAATTAAATCATGTTAGTTTACCTACATAAACTCTTCAGAATCACTTGAAAAATATCTCAGCTTGTATACCTGGAATTTACTTCCCATATAACGTGATAATTTTACCATACAATAGGTAGTTAAATCTTAGTCAACATATTCTTTTTAACTCTTTAAAATAAACTCTTTTTCTGCTTGCTTAAAATTTAGAGAATAGCACAAAAATTCAGTGCAAATTTCTCAGTTCTCTTTTATCGAAGAAAAAACATTCAAATTTGTGCTATTTTCTTTGATTTCAAATTCTTGGTACCGGTAGGTATATTGTCAATTAAAGCAATCAATTGATCTTAATATCAAGATGCCAGAATTTACTTATAATTCCAATATAATAATCAAAGTTTAAAGTATAATATTTCATCTTTATAAACCAGTCCTTGGGAAAATAATTAATCCCAATAATTAATTACTAATAAATAATAAATAATTAATAAATAATTAATACTGTATTAATAATTAATACACAAACAGGAGGTGAAGCATATGCCCTCGTCCTGTGTAATATACGGGATAATATACAGGACTATACAGGATATTATACAGGGGACTATGCAGGGGGTGAAGCCTGCACCTTCACCCTGTGTGATATACAGGCACTATACAGGGGACCATACAGGGCACTATACAGGGGAGTATACATGGCGTGAAGCTCTGACTTTCACCCTGTGTGATATACCAGTACAGGGCACTATATTATTTCTACTATGAGATTTTCCAAAATTCTTGTAGAATAATTTAACAATGAAATTTTATCTTTATTAGTAGATTTAAATATGTACTTCAACACAAGACTTCATCTTGCATAACCTGAATTTGTGTCAATTACTTAAATATAAGATAATTAATACTATATAAGAACTAAAAAATATCTGTTTGTATACCTGGAATTTACTTCCCAACTAATGTGATAATTTCACCATATACAATATTTGAATCTTAGTAGACATTTTTCTTATTAAGTCTGTAAAATAAAATGCTAGCTTTAATTAAGAAATCAGCTCAGAAATTCAGTAAAAATTTTACGTTCCCTTAACTGCCTTCAACTGAATTTAGAATCAATAATGGAGCTGCACTTAGAAATGTTTTCAATGCTAACAAAATCTCAAAATTTGTGCTATTTTCTTTGATC
This sequence comes from Hyalella azteca, assembly GCF_000764305.2. Classification (NCBI taxonomy): domain Eukaryota; kingdom Metazoa; phylum Arthropoda; class Malacostraca; order Amphipoda; family Hyalellidae; genus Hyalella; species Hyalella azteca. Next base: position 8,993 of record NW_025944614.1, read on the forward strand.
TCAAATTCTTGGTAAATCAGCAATTTGAGCAATCGATTGATCTTAATATTAAGATTCCAGAATTTACTTACTTTCAATTCCAACATAATAATAAAAGTTTAAAGTAGTATAATAGGTATTTTATTTATTTTTATAAACCAATCTTTAGAAAACTAATCAATGTTAATAATTAATTACTAATAAATAATTAGTAAATAATTGATACACAAATAATAATAAATTAATTTAATAATGATTTAATTGATACACAAATAATAATAATAATAATTAATACACAAAATTAAAACATCATATAGTGTACCTGGAACTCGGCCGCGACCTCAGCGTAGACGGTGCGGCGCCGCAGCTTGGGGTCCAGCAGCAGACGCTTGCGCTGCTGCACCTTCTGCAGCAGCCGCTGCGTCAGCTCGTGCGTCCACAGCCGCAGCGGCCAGCCTTATATATGAATAATAGCTGTATTACTATGTAATAAACTATATACAAGCACATTTTATATGTAATATACATATTATTTAAATTACCAGCCCCTTAAAATCAATAATAGCCGTATTACTATGTAATAAACTATATGCAAGCACATTTTGTATGTAATAATGCATATTATTTAAATTACCAGCCACTTAAAATGAATAATAGCTGTATTAATATGTAATAGATTGACTTTATACAAGCACAGCTTATATGTAATAATGCATATTATCTAAATTACCAGCCTTTTAAAATGAATAATAGCCATATTATGTATAAGATAAACTATATAAATGCACAGCTTATAGGTATGTAATAATGCAAATTATTTAAATTATATTGACATGCCACTGAACAATAGATATTATAATTCTAATCATTTTTAAAAGGTAAATTAAATTTCAATTTTCAATAGAGGGCTGTTATAATCATTTATATGATGTCCTATATTAATAAACATGTTAAAAATCCAATATAATTCATATAGTACAAGAATTACCAATAGCTATGGAGTAATTACATTTTCCATGATATTTATTTGTACAGCTATTTCTGGAGTAAAGAAAAAATAGTTTTTACAACACTTTATTCCTCTAATCACAATGATTCTAGAAATATTTATAATAAATAATAAAATTAATAAAAATAATCTTTTTAAATAACAAAATCTTGATGTTTTTTCAAAATCTTGGGGGCAGAACCTAGCAAGCTCACCTGCTGCTCCGCTCCCTGTGCCACCTGAAAAATATAAGGATTATGAAAAGAATTAATTTCAATTATTATTATTATTTTTATGTGATTGTAATTACTGATCTGAAAAAATTATTGTCAATAGTAATAATGCATGTAAAATAGAATAATATGTATTTGATATTTATGACATTGTAATTATTGATCTGAAATAATTATTGTAAATAGTAATAACACATGTCAAATAAAATAATGTATAAATATAAATATTTAATCCCATATCATACCTTGGTCAGCTATCATACCTTAAAATAATAAAAAGTATTTATTTCAATTATTATTATTTTTATGTGATTCTAATCACTGCTTTGAAATAAATATTGTAAATAATAATAACACATGTAAAATAGAATACCAGTAATATAGATATGTATATAAATATTAAATACCGTTAAATATTTATTTAAATAATACCATTAAAATAATCATACCTTGGTCAGCTGACGGCTGAGAACCGCCCTCATCACCTGCACCTGCTTCAGCAGATGCAGGTTCCTGCATCTGTTCATCCTGCATCTGCTGTTGCTGTTCACTCATCATTGCTATTTTCAATTTTATTTGCTGTTATTTCACTCAATGATAGTTCACAATTATATGGTGAACTGTTATGTTATTCAATGTTGAGAAATTGTACAAAAAATTCAAATAATCAAGTCTCATAAACAATAATAAGACAATATATACAATTGTTAATAGCTAATAAAGTGTCAAAGTTGTTTAGTTTTTTAGAACTTGATATTTTCACATTCTTACAACTCAAAAATTTTCAATTTTTCACTTCTGAAAATGTTTCAAATTTGTTTCAATTTTTCCCTTCTCAAAATGTTTCAAATTCTAACAATTCCAAACTTTTTGAATTTTTACAACTCCAAATTTATTCAAATTTTTACAATTTAAAATTTTTCAAATTTGTAAAGTCAACTGCTCTGAACAATTCACAAACAGAAATGTGTTAAGATATTCCAATGGTAGAAATTCAATTGGTCAGGTTTAAATCATTCTTATCATAAGAATTAGGTTTAGAAAAAAATTTAATTAAATAATAGGTACATATAAATAATATCTGTAATATCTAAATGCTTTTTTCTAAGAGACATTTCATCATAATGATAAGATTTTGATTAAGTATTATTCTACTATCAAGAAAAATATTTTTCAATGTTCAAGATTCATTAGTAAATGAAGTTTAAATTAAACAAAAAAGCTTGATGACAAGAATTCTCCCTAAATATACCTTCATCTTTTTCTGCATGGCATAGTTGTGGAGTTAGAATAATTATTTGAATAATATTTTCTGGTAAAAAATTAGTTGTATGTATAATTTTTTATACATCAATAACTTTATATTTATATTATTAAATTCACTACCAGATCATATTTTATTATTTCAAGTTGTACAGGAGTCAAATTATATATACAACATTCAATTTGAAAGCATTTCTACCAGTTTCAACCATTTAATTTCTTGGCTGTGGCATGAATTTGAGAAAAAAATTTCAGGATATTAATAAAATATAACATACTAAACAATGCATAAGTATTAGACATTTAGACTGTGAAATCTGAATGAAGGATAAATAATTATGTTTATATGAATGTTCGTCCCCAGTGCACGTGTTGCTTCTCTTTCTAAGCAACTGTAGCCGTCAATATTGCAGGTCAAAGAACGTTTAGACAAACGTGTGATAACAAAAACGTTACTTTAATAATTGGGTTTCCTTGATTTCACGCGTAAATCCCTAGTCTGGGACGGACCTTATGAATGTTGTCCCTTCTAAATTGCCGATTGACAAAAATACAAAATTTCGAAGATAATAAATAAATCATAATAAAATTTATTTGAATAATAAATGTTCATGTCAACATAGTAATAAACTGCACGTGGACAATCGCCTGCATGTACACGCCGCTCTTACTGCACACGAACATTTTTTACGAAATTTCGACCCGGCGCACCGATGTTTCCACAAACTCAATAAGTCAGGCGATTTTTTTTAAATAAAGCATGAATTAACTATGCTAAATTATACCACGGCAGTTAATATTCACTAATAAGATTTATTACGTACGATGAAAGGCGCACAATATCCAATTAAGAATGATTATTTACTAAATTTTACACAATGAACGTGCTTTGTCGGTTCCCATGATCATGGCGTCGCGTCGTTCACACAAAGAAAGATGGCGTGTCCACTTGTGCTTCTTCTATGACACCATTGAAAATCATCGAGTTTCTCGTAAATAATCTAGATAAATTCAAACCAAATTCCAATAAAGAGCAATGAATGATCAGAATTATATTTATTTTCTGATTCGAACACAATTTCCCCACATGTAGTTAAAATAATCAGCGAAACAAATTCTGCAGCCATATTGGTTCTTTATTTCTACCCTTGAACGTGCTTCAGGAATTAATATCTTAGCTTCTCATCCATCAAAGTTGCAGCAGAAAGAAATTTCGTTCATATGACCACATATTTCACAGCAATATAATTATGAAATCTTTTCCCTGAATAAGTTTCTTCGATAACATTAATTAAATAGAAAGAAGGCACAGGAAACTCACAGCGTTCACTTGCCGAACATGGCAACAGTAATGACGCCTAGAGCACCACAAGGACGCGACCTTCAACAGTATTCACGAAAAATATTATTTTAAGTTAATTTCGAAAATAATGATTCGATAAATACTTTGAGTAGCAGTATAATTTGAGTTTATTGTTATGATTGAAAATATTTGTAGATTCTTTATTCAATTTAAATTATTTGACAAATGAACACTTATTGTAGCAAAAATATGTTAGTTTATTGATCACAATTCGTCTAATAAAGCTACACTGTTCATACGAACCAAAAACAAAATTAGTTACTAGAAAACTATGTTTCTCATTGATAACCAATACAATTTATCGTTTTGCTCACATAACAGCGTTTGGGATCTGCAAAAGCACCACTTATTTTTCTCAGTATACTCACGTTTGCTACATGTGTCAGAATTTCTGGGTCAGATATTCACTTCCCTGCGCGTACGTTCACGATGAATGGTTGGAAAAAACTACTTTCACTGCAATAACAACTTTAATATAATAAGATTAACTGTACATTCATGAATCAATATTTTTAATGTGTATGCACTCGATTCGAATAAGCTTTTGTGAAAAAAATATGATATATTTATCACGGTAAGCTGTTATCTATTTCGGTATGTCATGGATCTTGATTTATGGCTTGTTGAAAAATTAATAACCGTTGAACTTTATTCAGAAAAATTATTATAATTAAAGTTTTTTTATTAAAAATTCCGGTCGACATTTATTACTTGAAATATTTCAAGGACATAGCTTTTATATAAGATATTTTATCGCAGCTTTGTATGTCGTTTTCACATTCAGCAAAAAATAAAGCGTTTACAAATTGACGTTAGTAACGTTGTCGTGTAAATCTCGTGAACGTTTTAATTTTTTCTCGCTTCGAATCACCGACATGTGGAACAGCCTCCCCGATGACATCGTTGGCGCTCCAAGTATGAACGCGTTCAAGAACAGACTAGATAAAGCTATGGAAAAATATATGTTCAGAGTTGAAATGCCTAGCACCATGTCGAACCCGGTGTAAGTCGAGTAGCTACTTCAAACTATCGTCAGTCATGAAAAGATCCGGTCAAATGAAACGATATTAGATCTTCTGTGAACAAGGCAGGAAAAGGAAAAGAATCGGCGACAGGCCACATCAGGCCTACGCTTCAGCGCCGAGATCAGTATGTTATGTCATGTTACAACGTCGAGAGTCTTGTGAACGTTTTACAACGTCGAGAGTCTCAAGAACGTTTTAATACGTCAAGAGTCTAGAGAACATTTTACAACGTCGAGAGTGTAGAGAACATTTTACAACGTCGAGAGTCATGGGAACGTTTTAAAACGTCGAGAGTCTCGAGAACGTTTTATAACGTCAAAAGTCTAGAGAACGATTTAACGTCGAGTCTTGGGAACGTTTTATAACGTCGAGAGTCTATAAAAGAACGTCTTACGGCGTCGAGAGTCTCGAGAACGTTTTATAACGTCAAGAGTCTAAAGAACGTCTTATAACGCCGAGAGTCTAAAGAACGTTTTACATCGTCGAGAGTCTAATGAACGTTTTATAACGTCGAGAGTCTAGAGAACGTTTCTATAACAAATAAGACTAAAAATGCAATACATGTATAATAAATTACTTCGTAAAACAAAGCAAAGACGCACGTTTACAGTGAAATTCTTTGTATGAACACATGGAAAGGTAATTGTTATTAAAAAACAATAAAACTAATTTAATTACGGTTTGTTTGTAATCACCAGTAAAGGCCATCAACTGTGTGAAATAGTCGTTTAAATTAAACTTCATTTTTTCATTAATTAAATAGTTATACTAATTCTGTTTTTAAATAAGGAAACGTGGTATCATTAGTAAACAAGTGTTATATGGGAGCAAGTTTTTCTTGCTGTACAAAATTAAATTCTAAATTAAGAAAATTAAAATCAGTAAAATTCTTATGGTAGGAATAGCATTATGGGTAAGCGGACGCGTGTGCCGGCATGACAGTAAAGGGTTAACCACAACTCTGGTAGGAATAACATTAATAACACACATACTACGTGCCACCATGAAGGGGTAACTCAAAAATTTCACCGAAAAGCGTCAGACATGAAGCTTTTATCCCGCAATTTTACCCGCCATTTTCTCCTCTATAATTTTAAACAATTACCTCGTCCCTCCTTCTTTGTGGGGGTAATGCATTAGCTATACACCCCTAAACCCTCCCCCTCCCTCATCCCCAAGCCTACATGATTGATGCCACTTTAAGACTCCAAAAATTTGTACTATTTTAACACGTGAATATTTTCAATACAATAAAATATACACAGACTTGATCAGGAATAGAACAAAGAGATGTTTCTACTCTCTTTTATATAGTGCTATTTTTAGCCAAGTTGTGAATAAAACCATCCCTGTCTATACCGCCATACATATTGCCTTATTCATAATACTATTCTTACCAGTATAGACCATTATAATAATACCGACCTCGTCATGTGTTCAGTCACTTAGCACGAGTAAGGTACGCTTTGTTTCAGGTGCGCTTAAGAAAATCGTAAAATTCCTATTAAAATGGAGCGCTGACAAAGAATAATAATTTTCGCCCCATTATAAGAATGTGAAGTCAATGGTTTATGTGCAAGAATGTGTGGTAGCATCGGCCGGCCCATCAGTGGCCAGCAGGCGTCGCGGGACAGCGAACATCCTATCGACGTGCTTCAAGAAACGGTATGGCATTTATGTGTGAAATATGGCATTTATAAGATGAATGTGGAATCTATAAGGTAAATGACGTATTACAATTTAAATACGTCCCTCCTTCTTCGTGGGGGTAATGCATTAGCTATACACCCCTAAACCCGCCCCTCCCTCATCCCCAAGCCTACATGATTGATGCCACTTTAGGACTCCACACATTTGTACTATTTTAAAGCGTGAATATTTTAAATTCAATAAAATATCCACAGATTTGTTCCGTAAAAAAACAAAGAGATATTTCCACTCTCTTGCCTATAGTGTTATTCTTACCTAAGTTGTGAAGAAAACCTTTCCTGTCTATACCGCAACACATATTGCCTTATTCGTAGTACTATTCCTACCTGCACAAACCATATTAATAATGCCGTGTATATAGTGCTATTCTTACCTACGTTGTGAATAAAAACTTACCTGTCTACACCGCTACACATATTGCCTTATTCGTAACACTATTCTTGCCTGAAATGCGAGTTTCAGGTAAGAATGCCGATTTTGTCATGTGTTCAGTCACTTAGCATGATTGACGTACGCTTTGTTTCAGATGCGCTGAAGATAATAATAGAATGCACATTAAAATGAAGCACTGTCTTAAAATAAAAATTATCGAGGTCCACTTGCACTGAAGAAAATCGTAAAATTCCTATTCAAATGGAGCATGGACAAAGAATAATAATTTTCGCCCCATTATAAGAATGTGAAATCAATGGTTTATGTCGAAGAATGTGTGGTAGCATCGGCCGGCCCATCAGTGGCCAGCAGGCGTCGCGGGACAGCAAACTCCCGCTGGACCTGCTTAATAAACGGTAGTTATGGCATATATGTGGCATATATGGCATTTACAAGGTGAATGTGGTATCTATATGGTAAATGGTAATGATTTAAATTGGGTATCTATAAGGTAAATATTAATGATTTAAATGGGGTATCTATAAAGAAGGTGGGGTATTTATAAGAGGAATGTGGTATCTATAAGGTAAATGTGGTATTTATGATTTAAATGGGGTATCTATAAGGTAAATGTGGTATTTATATGATGAATGTGGTATCTGTAAGGCAAATGGGGTATTTATAAGATGAATGAGGTATCTATAAGGTAAATGGGGTATTTATAAGATGAATGAGGTATCTATAAGGTAAATGTGGTATTTATATGATGAATGTGGTATCTGTAAGGCAAATGGGGTATTTATAAGATGAATGTGGTAGCTATAAGGTAAATGGGCATCTATAAGGAATAATATGCGTTTAAAAATTACTTTTTAATTAAATACAACACTTCTAAAGAATTCAGTGTCTGCGATGTTACAAATGTAGAAGTTCTAATTTTAATATCATATATTAAAAAAGTAATTTTTATTTTTATTTTTAAAATTAACATAAATAAATTTTTTCATAATTATTTATTCTGTCAATTGAATCATGCATTGCCACCAACTTTACGCATGTGTGCAAAATTTCAGATCGATTGTAGAGGTAAAAGTGTGTTAAATATCGATTATAAGATTTGTAGCAGACAGACAAGAAGTGAAGTTAAAGAGAAGTGTTGTAAAATAGGGTATTTATGATTTAAATGGGTCTCTATAAGATAAAATTAATATAGTATTTATACTTGAAATGATGTATCTATTAGGTAAATGGGATTTCTATAAGGTAAATAAAGTATTTATAATTTAAATGGGGTATCTATATAAGGTAAATGTGGTATTTATAATTTAAATGAGGTATCTATAAGGTAAATATAGCATTTACACAGTACACAAGATATTTGTAGGTACATTACAGCACTCTCAGAAAAATAAATTGTCTATTGTCCAAATAGTACGTAACTAACTTTCTTACCCACAGCACGAGCAGGGAGCGGACGTAGGACTAATACGCCCTTATGTCCGGACAAAACTGGGTCAGAATGACCCACTCAAGAGCAATGAGTGCTGCGCTATTTGGACAATACTCATTTATTTCTCTACGTGCAGGCTTGGGCCTGACTTAATGATAATGTAATCTTTATTTAATAACTTCCCTGTATTATGTATACTCAGAGAAATGGGAGAGCAATCGTCTAATTAGCAATAGGTACACGTTTTGTCTTGGGTGGGGCACACTGACCCACTTTAGCCCGGCAAAAAAGCGGATCAATTCTACGTATGTCATTATTTAGATAAAATAACACATTCGTTTTTAGAGTGTAAAACACATGTAATTGATGGTTGATGAAATGGTTGATGATATCTACATTCTACTGCCTTAAATGATTGACTATATATATATTTTACTGCCCTAAATGGTCGATTATATGTATATTTTACTACCACATTTACATGCATATACATATCATATGTCCAAGAATGTGCTCATTGGTAACGTATGTTACGACCATAGTATAGCTCCACATTATTGATATAGATACGATATAGTACAGATACGATATAACTGCCAGAGAAAAAATACGTCACTAATAAGTTTAAAATAATGCCTATTTGATTTAAAAAGACAGTTTAAGTCAATTAAGCTATTGAATCACCGATGAATCGATACCGAGGTATGTCCAACCAAATTATAATAAACGGCAAATTTGCCTGAAAACGAAGCAAATTTGAAAGTTAATTTACAATTTAAAAATAGTTCCAAATTTATGTGATTTCCTAGATGATAAGAACAACAATACGAGCAATGATATTGAGAAAATGTGTATAGAATGATCATTCGAGCTGTGCAATAAATATAATAGTGCGCACTGCAAGGCATGAATATTATAAGAAAAGGATCCCGAATTCTCCTAAATTATTGTTGTCAGTCAGAGTTTCTTTAGTATCCAGTCATCTGGCATTAAGATTTAGACGTGTGGTTCCGAGCTTTGATCCCTTGACTTGAACAAATAAAATTTCACCCACTTGTTGCCATCTATCCAAGTTTTCATTCAATTTGCTCACTGCTTCTGTCACCCCAATCAACCTTACAGTCCTCCCGCTCACTGGGTGAGTCACTTCGGCCTTTTAATTGTTTCAGTCATCCAGCTCACTTGTGGAGTCACCCCTCGCACAAATAAAGTCATTCTGCTCACTAGTTGAGTCACCACGGCCGTGTAATTGTTTCAGTCACCCATTGACTGTGCCATTCGCCCTACTGATGGCGGCGTGCTGGGCTGAGGTGGCGGCTCGGCTGCTGCCGGTGGTCAGCGCCCTGACGCGGCCCTGGGCGGTGGGGGGCGTGGGGCTGTCCTTCACAGTCCAGCTGTCCCAGGAAAGTTTCGATGGGGAGCAGGAGAAGATGTGGGCCGGCTCGCCTGTCGCCTGTGGTGGACAGTGTCGCCTGAACCCCGAATGTGGGGCCTTCGCTTTCAACGCAACTGAGGTAAACGCAACTTAAAGTGTTTTGTTATAAGTAGCTCGTGAAGTATAATTATCGATGTACTATAGTTTGATGTATCACGGTGATAATGTTACATATATACTTATAACCTGACACGGTAGAACCCGAATGAGGTTCAGTGACAAGCTAAAGTCTTGTAAATAAATTATGTCGTGATGCTGTCGCAATACTATGCTTGTATATATCGAGGATGTTGTATAATGCCAACTATATAGTATGAATTATTCTATGTAGTAAATATGTTCCATTAAAAAATGTGCTGGTTTTGCTGAAAATTTCCTGATGATATAATTTTTGAAGGTGTCTAACCAGGCCTACTGCGCTAGGGTCTAAGAACTTCATAAATTCTCCGAATAAAACCTATATAAAACCTATTCTCTTTCCTAAATATATTAGCATCTTTCTCTGGGTAAGTAGTAAGCTATATAGTATAAAATATATAAAATAAAATAATATAGTGCTATATTACTATATTCTTTAGTAGCAGTAAAATTCGTTTAATTTAGCAATCGGTATCCTGAAGGAGTCGAGGGATGTTAACTCGTCGTCTGGTGCGTAAGTTGAAAATGACAGACACATCAGGCAAATGACGTCTAAATAACGTTTATTATGCCTTGATTTCAAATAATAAACTTTTAATCAACGTTATTTCGACATATTGATGGATGTACTTGGAGTGTTCTTTCCCGCGTCCGATGAGTAAAGATGAGCAACATAATAACGGCAAATCAGCAATGGACTTATAAAATTCAAACCCTTAAATGTTTATATAAATAGATATATATAAATATATGTAATAAATGTTTCGTTAACTTCATTACCGGACTTGGTTTTTTCAAAAATTTACTCGAAGAATTTCAATAAAATACAGTACAGAAAGGTTGACAGTTCGAATTCAGCCAATTTTTGAAAATGTCCGATTTAAGATTCGTGTTTTAGTTTCTCCTTAAACGAACATATATTATTAGATCGCCTACACTTTATTGTGTGATGGCATATCAAGTGATGGTAATAACATTGATTTAGATATACCCTGATGGAGAAGGTAAAATATCCACTGATATCCTCTTCGCAGGACACGTTAGATATCCTCTGATATCCTCTCTACTGGGCATGTTGGATAACCAGTGAATTCCGTCCGCTGGACATGTTAGATGTCCACTGATTTCCTCATCAATGGACGGTTTAGGTATCCGCTGATATCCTCTCCTCTGGGCCCGTTAAATATCTGATATCCTCTCCACTGGGAAGGTTAAATATCCACTGATATGCTCTCTACTGGGCAGGTCCCAAACTGCGTGCTGTTCGTGCGGCAGACGCGTAGCTCGCCGGGTCTCCCGGGCCTCTACTACAGGGGCATGTCGTTGACCAACGGCGACTACCTCTTCCGTCTGCCTCCTCCTACTCCCATTGACAAATGCAGGTGAGCAGGAAGGATACAGATTCGCGGATTTCTATGGTGATCGTAAGGTATTGAATAACAAGGTATTTAGGCGTTAGATTACACTCATTATTACGGTGATCATATGTTGTGGGGTAACAAGGCAGTTCATCGAAAGATTAACTCGTTGTTATGATGATCGCAAGTTATGGGATGTCATGAGAGTTCGGCAAGGTATTGCACTCGCAATTACGGCGATGGTGAGTTATGGGATACCAAGAGAGTTCGACAGGAGATTGCACTCACTGATATGAGGATCGTGATCGGGTTAAGGAATACCACAAGTGTTCGGCAAGAGATTGCACTCACTTATACGGGGAACGTGAGTTTTGGGATACAAAGAGAGTTCGGGAATGTATTGCTTTGACTGATATGAGGCTCGCGAGTTATGGGATCGTTATGATACTGGGATCGTGAGTTGTGGTATACGAAGAAAGTTTGACAAAATATTGGGCTCACTGATACGGGGATCGTAAGGTATGTGATACCAAGGAAGTTCGCCAGGGAATTGTAACTCTTTGTTAAAGGAATCGCAAGAAAAAAGATGCCACCTTAGTCCAGGAGATAGGGACTTACGTCAAGGTGATCCTTATAGTTTTGGGGTACCCAGTGAGTGATTTAACAGGTTACGATTTGGTAGTAGACTATGCCATATAGAATCGTAATTAAGTATGACCTGCGGGTAGTTCGGTCGTAGCGGGATCCGAGGATATAGGGGAACAGCGTAAACGATTATATAATATACTTTTAGGATTATAGTTCGGCTTACAGTTTAGGATAATCAGATCATAAGTTGGAGCTTTAACACTGATGTCTTTGGCATCCAGTTGATGTATGGATAAGTCTAGAGTGTATCTTCTACTCTGACATTAATTTAGGGCTAATGTCCTAATGGATACGGACAAGACTAAGGGCTTACACACGACTGTTCTCGGCCCATGACTGAGGTTTCCTGGTCTGGCAGAGCTCATATAGCTTCGCTATTTGACGTCACCAAGGGCGTGACTTGATAAACAGGAAAGGCTAATACAAGGAAATGTTTATGAACATATCGAAGTGAAGGAGATTATCTTTCATCAAGGAAGATATTAATGAGGAAATGTCCACGGACAAATGGTATCAATATTGTCACCTGACAGTGATGGCGATTTCTCGTTCGAACACTCTGACCTCTAATGTCAAGTAATTCATCATGAATGATGTATGAATTACATTAATGACTTATCAAAAGACAAACTTCATAATAACGAAAAAGACTTGAATAATATAACACACACAAGAAATAAAGATGAACTCTACCATTTTCCAGCATGTCACTGGCCCTCTGTCAGGGACTGGGCCTGCGACTAGTGCAGGTGCAGCCTGTGCTCAAGGACCTGGTAGTTGTCCAGAGTCAGGGGAATGTCTGGTATGACCTCATGAGGGCTAACGAAAACGCCACCTTCACCACGTTGACAGGAGGGGCTGTCAACACCTCGATCTTCAAGATGGTTGATACCGACCGGTCCTACATGGCTCCTCAATGCATTGCTAGTAACTACTACTGGCCATACAGGGTGAACTGTACTAGTGAGTTCATATGGTCTAAAGCCACTGTCTGCCAGTACTCGCATCCCTAACGTTACTTCAAGTGTTCAGAAGAATTTGGTCTGGTCCACGCAGCCCTTCTTGATCAGAACTATGAGCTATTATATACCCAGAGAAATTGGTTCGGTGGTTTCATTGGTAACAGAATAAATTAGTTCCCCCCATGCACTTGTCTAATTTTAGATTGCACCGCAGTTTACTATCACTGATGCTCTACAAAAATTTAGTTCTAACGAAGTAACTCGTGATTTTCCGAGCTACATCTTGATTATTTATGCACACAGATTTTCTAATAACAATAATAATAATATCTAAGAATTTCACTGTATTTCACGTGTGTTGTAAGGCACAATCATATTGACCGAATATAGTAGGAAATATTACAATATAACTCGTTTACCTTGCCCCTAACTACCTCAATCTTGTGAGCGAAAAAAAAACTAAATTCATTCCTAATCACCAAATTAAATACGTAGCGGATGGGCCAGACTGAGTCAGGATGACCCATTAAAGGGCAAAAACTGCTTTGTTCTCTGAAAAAGAAGTCACTAATTTTCTGAGTGTATAAGAAATGTACGGCCATTTTCATTGTTTCTTTTTTACAACACTTCTCTTTAATTTCACTTCTTGTTGTTTGTCTGTCTGCTACAAATCTTATAATCGATATTTAACACACTTCTACTTGTCCAATCCATCTGAAATTTTTCATACTTGCGTAAAGTCAGAGACAATGCATGAATCAATTGACAAAATAAAAAAATTTGAAAATTACTTTTTTTTATATTCGAAAATAAAACTAGAAATTCATTGTACGTGTGTAACATCGAAGACACTAGATTCTTTAGTAGTGTTGTCTCTAAAAAGTAAATTATAAAACCCATATTATTTACCCTCAATATACAAGTGTTTATTGGAAAGTTGCTTGCATAATTGCCTTTTATATCAATAGGATTTCCAGTTATTAGAAAATTTCTAAAAGTATTTCCCCCGCTCCCGCCGCACTGGAGTCTTCGGCCACACGGTCGTTACCCTCTAGGCAAATTTTCTTGAAACAATGTTGATGACGAGTTGATTTCGTCGATACAATGTTTGATAAAGATTATAACAATGTTAGATGTCTGGTGGGAGCTATTAGGTACACAGGAAAATGATGTTGATCAACTTTGGTTAAAGAAGATAACAAAATAAGAGAATATATTGTTATGAGTGGTGCGAAGATTCAACAGGCTGGAAACGACGTCACAGAGTCGCACTTGGAATTGTGTCATATAGTCACAAATTATGATAGTTATCCCATACATTTGACCTAAGGCTTTGAGTGTTCAGGAGCCAGGTGTGGATGTTAGGCGATTTTAAATATTTTTCCAAGAATTAGGCATAGTTGTATTCGTAGTTTAGCAAGGCTCGATGAAGGATTAGAAGTTTCTGTAAATGGTCTCGCTATTGGACCAGAGACTCGCTAGCGAGCCAATCGTGCCTCCTACTTGCTGCTCGTGTGTATGTCGTGCCTCCTACTTGCTACTCGTGCGTGTAGTCCTAAATCTGTGGCATACCACGAGTCTACAACAGCTGTGTTCTGTCATGAGACTTGCAGTTTATTGTCGTTGTTTACAGGTTGACACGGTAATCTCTACCAAGAAAATCGCGATTAGAAAATGGGCCTGACAAATATTGTTTTATTCACAAATACAATGTATTAGATTCACAAATTCAAAGTTTAAATGGTTGTCGAGGTGCCACAATTTCGTGGTTCAATTTATAGATTCCCGAAGTCATACCTTCACGCTTGGCTTAAGAAGCCTTGAGTGCTCAGTACAGGAGGTCGATATGAGACCAGCCTTTACAAATGTTGAGACGATTAAATACGCGATGCTGAAAAGTAGTAAATCGTTCGTCACTTAGCTGTGCGATGCAAGTGACAGCAGTGTGATGCACGTCACTTGGCAGTGCGATGCACGTCACTTAGATTATCTCTGTTAAATTTTATGTTACTTTTAACATTTTCTAAACCATGTAGTAGCCAGTCATGTACAACTCAGGTAAGAATAGCATTACGATCAGTGGACCTCCGGGTCAGCATGAGCTGCAGAGCGTTAACTTATAGCAGTTGCGATTATTTCTTTTGACTTATCGCTGTCAAAATTACCTGATAAACGTTCACAAATGTTACGAAAATAAATATAATATTTTTGAATCTCATTACCTTTACTCCAAAAAGTTTATGTCGCCTCAGTATAATTCTTTTATCTATTAGATGCAGCTGCTTTTACATTTGCTTTTACAGCACCAACCGTGAGACGATTGATTGAAGCGCAGTTCAAGAATATTACTCCTTAACCTAAGTGCATTACCGCTGCATTAGTGGGGTTACAGGTCTATTTTATAATGGTATTCGTACCTAGTTCTAAGCTATCTCAGTTTAACCTCTCAAAAGAGTCGAAACTAACGCGTTTCGAAGATATTTTGGTGAGCTCCTACGTGGATTCCTCACCGCGCCTCACACCAAAAGAACCGCCTTGAATTTCCGTTAAAATCACAGCCCTTCGACACGCGAACGGTAAAACCTAATGGCTTGAGAGGTCGCACTTACGAGGCGAGTGCCACTCACACGCAGGGCTCCTGAGTGGAGGGAAGTCTACCCTCTTGGTTAGCTGAGCAGAGGGAAGTCTACCCTCTTAGTGTGCCGAGCAGACGGATGTCTACCCTCTTAGTGAGCCGAGCAGAGGGAAGTCTACCCTCTTAGTGAGCCGAGCAGAGGGAAGTCTACCCTCTTATTGAGCCGAGCAGAGGGACGTTACTGGCCGCTAGTGATTATCGTTCTAGTGGCCTCGTGTGAAGTGGTTTGGGGTGAATGATAGACTAGTTTTGGTGGCCTTTATTAATATCTCTTTAATATTATAACATCTAACCTAGCCACTGTACTGCAGGGATAGCGGCACAAAGATGAGAGGTAAACGAGACTTGGGAGGTTCAGTCCATATCTCGGTGAGGCTGGTGGGCGACGTTTGGTAGCCGTGGTGGTGCTTGCAACATAGCCTTGAGGTAGTGCCGCTAAACGAAGAAAGGGCACGGGTTAACTGGGGGTAAAATAAAAGTAGTTATCGTTCTAAAGGTAAAGTGTAGAACTATTCCGCATATGAGCGAGGTGGTTGAGAGGGTTAGATCAAAAGATTGTCGAAGCCAGTTCCGGGAACGAAACCCGAATAGTTAGATGTGCAATCGGCAACGGTACGAACAGGGCTTAAGGGGAGCGTCTGCCCCCAAAAATATCTGGGATATCAACAGACGGATCGATTCAAAATTTGGTACACGTATGTAACACGGAATTCTGTTTTTTTTTTTGTTCGTGTGAATTTTTCGAAAAATTGAAAGAAAACGTGAATTCATAGAAAACTGACAAAAAGGGGGTACTATAGAAATCTATCTCCTCCTAGGATTTCCAAGCTACAACATCGAGACACAGATCATTCTATGCGTAAAGACCATATCTACAACTGATGTAGAGGGTTTTTCGAATTTCTCATTTTTGTGAGTGTGGGAGCATTTTTTCCGAACTCTTTCGAAATTTTCCAATTTCACCCCTCCCCCGCCCCCTTTTTTTGCAAAATAAAATCCCAACTATAACGAACTTGGACAAAAGCTCCACATCAGTTGTAGATCTTTTCTTTGCGAATCGAACGGTATATCTCTCATTGTTGTAGCTTCAAAACTCTAGGAGGATATAGGTTTGCAGTGACAATAAGTTAACTTTTCAGTAGGGCCCGACAAAGTCGCGCGAGCCTCGAAAAAGACATTCAAGGGTGCAAGGTTGCAAGACTAGACGATATTTGAGCTCAATTTCTGTCAAGGATGGTGTGAACCACGGCACGAGAACCATCCCATACGACTGCAGACGGATAACTTAAGCACAGCGTGTTCAGACTAGCTATTTAAGTGTGCTACCGGTAATTTCGGCCTATATTTAATGTTGAAGAACTCCACCACCCCTAACCCTTTCGCGCTCTGTCGTAAACGCATAAATCAACGTACAGAGATGGTTTTGGTACCGTTAGATGCGTCAGACTGTAAGCTTTAAGATGAGTATAAAAACCGAAAAAGTCAAAATTTTCGATTTTGGGGCAGACGCTCCCCTTAATCTGACACCAGTATTTTGAATTATATATATTACATTGTAGTATACTTACTACTCCGTTAATTGTTTCAGTTAATCCACTCAAGGTATCAGCAAATCAGTTCACTAGTTCAGTTACCCCACTAATTGCTTCAGTCACGCCGCAATTCGGCGGATGGCTGCGCTGCGGGCGGCGGCTCGGCTGCTGGCGGTGGTCAGCGCCCTGACGCGGCCCTGGGCGGTGGGCGGCGTGGGGCTGTCCTTCACAGTCCAGCTGTCGCAGGAGAGTTTCAATGGGGAGCAGGAGAAGATGTGGGCCGGCTCGCCTGTCGCCTGTGCGGGACAGTGTCGCCTGAACCCCGAATGCGGGGCCTTCGCTTTCAACGCAACTGAGGTGCGTTCACCGTTAAAGATTGAATGTTCATGGGTAGTTACCGAGTTAAAATTCACCTGACATGGGATAGTGTAAGGAAAAATACCTGCTACGTGCGCACTCAAATTCTAATTAATTGAATTCAATTAAAATAAAGGAACACGCCGTCATTAACATACTTGCATGAAATACGCTGCTTTGAAAAAAATCAGTCGGTCATTTTAGTATGTGAAGTAAAAATAAATTTATCCTTCACTTGTCGCACCGTTCCTTCTATGTTACGCTTGATCTTGGTTTAATGACTCAGTGGTGAGGAACCGTACGGACCACTGCTTACTCATAGCGGTCTGCTGCCAAGGTTGCTGGCTGATTCTAATCACCATAGATCGCTTCATCATGCGCAAGCGTAAGGGTCGGCAACATGACTGCTTCAGCCTCATTTGACGGCTCCAAGTCAGCCCTTGAGCTGGCAAAGGCACTGCATCAGTTAACATCACCCGTGTGATGGCATGACAATTGTTAACACTAGCTCTGCCACCACCACCATTAATTGTGTGTTATTTTTCCACCCCAAAGGTCCCGAACTGCGTGCTGTTCGTACGGCAGACTTGGTACACGACGGGCCTCCCGGGCCTCTACTACAGGGGCATGTCGCTGTCCGGCGGCGACCGCCTTTTCCGTCTGCCTCCTCCTGCAAACGACGTGCCCGAGTAAGTTATTCTAATTAATCAAGTCACTGTGATTTCCGTCACTCAAACACAGTAAAAATTGTACTCATCTTACAGGCAGACTATTTTTGAAACACTGTACAGCACTCTAGTTCCGAGGTCAAACGTCTTATAGCGCCGCCGCTGCAGCGTCGTCGACCCTATATGTTTATAGCGTCGTTATAGCCAATGAACAAGTCAGTCTTGCCTCCATGGATGTGCATGACATCCATGACTCCATCATGACCTTAATATTTCTCACGACCCTGCTGCCACCTATGAGGTTAGGTTGCGTTCGTCTGAGTTTGTTTGGGTGGAGAATCGAGGAAGTGTGGAGGTAGGGTCATGCTGAGGTAGTAAATCCATGAAGATTATGTTGACTTGAATAGGGACTAGAAACTTACGGTGCTATTGCTTTAATTAAACACTTGATTTCGTAGGACATTCTGCCCTGTTGCATGGTTCCGGATGGGAGGAAATGCAAAATTGGTAGTGGCATTGAGCTGTTCTGGACATTTAAGTACCTTCTGAATAGTTCTGGACAACGCTGGCCGCCTATCTACCGGCACCTGCAAGACCTTATAAAAGCATATTATATCAATATACCTTATATTATATTATAAAAGCAATACCTTTTAACAGCATATTATAGGTGATAACGAGCTCTGTGATGACGAACAAGTTTTGCTGAAATGTGTCACGAAATGTGTCAATTGTAACACGAAATGTGTTACACAATTGCTTAGGAACGTTGAAGAACTTCCTACTGCTGCCATAATGGTGCATAAATTATGTATATAGCTGTGAACTACGATGAAATCTTATTTAAAAACCTTCTACCAGACAGTTGCTGGCTAAATGCCAGGCGATCGGCCTGCGTCTGGTGCAAGTGCCGACAGTCCTGAAGGACTTGGTGGCGGTTCAGAGCCAGGGCAATTTCTGCTACGACCTCAAGAGGACTTCAGAGACGGCCCCTTTCACCACCATGACTGGGGGGCCCGTGAACGCCTCGCTGATGGTCATAAAGGATACTTCGAACACGGACATGACACCGCAATGTATCGCGAGTATATATTCTTGGCCATACAGGATGCGGTGCCCGGATTGGATAGTTCATTCATACGCCACAGTCTGCCAGTACACACCCGCAAGCCCCTAAGCATTTCCTTTCGATGTTGCGTCAACTCACTTGTGCAACCACATGCAGAAACTGCGCCACCTCTTGCTTCTTACCAACGCCAGCGCCACCACAAGTGACGCTGCTACTGACTATTCATGGCCTATATATAAATTTCAGTGCGAACAAGTAAATTATTTTTTAATACAAAATACAGACTAAGTTCAATTACATTGCAAGTAACTTTTGATCGGGTCTTTTGAAGCTGAGTCAGTCAATACATGGAAATCTCCATGCATATATATTAGTCGTTCTGAAATGTTGAGCTGTTCGACCAAAGCTCCTTTTATTCATCATAATATTTTTGATGAAGAAAGATAGAAAGATGCTTATTTAAAAGTTGTTGAGAAGTTGTTCACGTTTTGTCACCGATTGTTCTCACTGATGTTATAATTAGATGCTGCAGTCAAACGCTAATATTTTTAGAACAGTAGGAGTCAAGATCAGTCTTTATTGCTTAAATCGCAAGTTTATCAAGGATTTGAAGGCAAAATGAACAGCCAGAAAATTCGCGATTTCTTATGCGAAAGAATGTTTCGGAGTCCAGCTCCAGCGCCAGATTAAAAACCTAAAACACAAGTACAAACAATTAGCAAACTAAAAATTCACATCGAGGATGTTATAGTATAGTATAGTATAGTATAGTATCTTCGGCATTAAAGAATAGGCCTGGATAGGCCTGTCGCCGATTCTTAATTGTACTTTTCTTGAGTAGGCTGGCCTTACGGACGGTAGATTTAAAATCGCTTCTAGATATCAGTTGTTCCGTAGGGCACGAGGCATTTTAAGACTATCTCGAAACTAGTTAACTTCGAGTCCACTGGTCGCTCCTCAATAGCTGGAATACTGTTCAAGCTGTTATAACAGCAATAGCTGTTATAACATAAATTGTGTAATGAAAACAAACAAGAATGAAATAAACATGAGCAGACAAACCTATCTATTTACAATTTTGGAGGTAATAGGAACTCTAGGCATCATATAGACTTGGCTTTTGTTTAAAAATAAACAGGGTCTATAAAATTCGCAGGTCAGAATAACCGGTTGTGGAGGCTAAAACTTTAAAATCACTATAGGACACTGGGACGTTGCACTGCTCTGCATGAATGCACACTGCTGAATGAGGGGGATGTGCAAGCAGGTTTCCTGTTCTAAGACTCCTCCCTGTATGCTCCGCCAGCCTAGAATAAAATTTATGTGATTTCATACCGACATACACAGATGCGCACTGCGCACAATCATATTAATGCTAGGGACGACCGATTAGGGACGGGGAGTGCATCTTAATACTTGAAAAATGGACTAATTTTCAAATTATTCTCCAGTAATATGGGAAAATTTGAAATTGGGAGGTATTTAGAGAACAAAACTTTCAACTCTCCGATGAAACTTTCCATAGTCTCCGAAGCGGTACCAAAGTAAGGAAACGAACAATATCCAGCATTACTATTGTCATGTCCGGGAACAACCTCAGAATATTGTTTAGATACAAAATTTTTTAATTTATGTATAAACCAATGAATTGCGACGGTTTACCATTGCTGATTAATTTATAGTGAGATGAGTATCTTGACATGTGTTCCTATGAATTACAAATAATATTTTAACCTGAAATGCTGGACTTGGATTTTCGACATTTTCTCACATTTTTCTCTGTGTGTCGTGAAATATTTATCTCTTCACAGTACGTGTGATTGTAGATTGCGAAGAGCTTTTAAAATGCAAAATAATTCATCACGTTTTGAGGTACAACTTCGTTTGCAACTTTCATAGTGTAAGTTCAATGAATACATGGGCATTTACATTAATTTTCAATGCAATTTTAGCATCGTTCCTCATTGAAACTCTGCTGATCGGGTTGAGTAATTTCAGGCACGAATCGGCAGCGAAGACAAGCCGAAAACTGATAGATTTGTGTCACGACGTCGTATTAATTTCGAAAATTACCGATAATTCCAATACATTATAAATATCTGAGTAGAATGACTTAGAACTTGGCTTTAGGTCCGCAGTATGGAGACAAAATGACGAGCGTTGTTGTGAAATATAACAATTACACGACATTTTGGACTTACTCTTTTAGCTTCCAGTTGTTCGAATGAGTAGATTTTCAAAATTTAAAGTCAACAGTCTCTTCTTATTTTCTTCATGCATGGAGTTCAATCGCCCAATTAGACAACTAAATGAGCAGTATGCAATATCCGGTTCTTTTTGCTACCATGTTTTGTCATCACTTTGATAACACATTTATGAAAATATTTTAAAAATGTCTAGTGGTTACAGTTCAGAAAACCAGGATTGAAGCAGAGATGTGCATGTGGGTTCGATCAAAGCTAACTGCGCCAATTCTAGTCAGAATGGGCAAGGAGGTGGGCGGTTTAGTACAGCAGAATTGGAGAAGTGAGTTGCGTGTTCGAAACCGCAACAAGCTGTGAATGTTCGGCGGTGTTAAGAATCGGCAGTATGTCTAATGGCCTAATAAACGCTGCAACCGCTATTACTTACTACTTGATATGGGTCATAAAAACAACATCGCCTCTCTAAACATATGTTCTCGTTAAAAACATGTGCGCTGAGATTTTCTGCTGAAAACTAATGCGTTTAACCCATATTGACTTGAAACCACTTCACTCTGACGCCTCCATCTGTCATAATCATAAAATAGTGAAAATAATTAGTAATAATGAAGTGATGCACTATTATCAACAAATAGGGATGCGCTATTATTATTAAATAGCGATGCACTTTTATTATTATATAGCGATTCACTTATTATTATATAGTGATGCACTTTTATATGCAGTCTTTGTCCCTGGTATCACCCTGGTTGTGCTGAGGGTAATACCAAAATGATACCAGTTGGTAATTGCTGGTTCGTTTACTAATAATGACATTGCCTTTGTTATCAGCAAGTCATACTGATATTCTGACATCTAAAAGTCAATGATTGACTAGAGAACTTTGATTGCAAAAATAATCATTCATGGCAAGAAATAACATGAATGATCAAACGATAAATTTGATTGAAATAACCCTAAGAATTTTAAAATCGTGACCAATCCCGATGAATCCATGATTGTTGAAGAATCAAGAAGCAGATGCAAGAAAAATGAGCTAAAGTGAGTGTTCTGACGTGTAACTAATTCAAATAATTTTGTACTGTCGCGTCAGAAATTTATTCTGCAGTTTGAAATCATGAAGTGAGCATTTTTGGTCAATGATTACTATTTATATTGATTTATTTCTTTGACTGTTTACTGAACACTTAGCCGTTGTTTGAGACAAACATTCAAGGGGCAACTGTGCGCTCTTCAAACTCTTGAATAAAACTGCAAAGTCTAGCCTTGTTTTACTGCCGTGATGACACGATCGATTAAAACATTTGCCTGGCCAAAATGTGAGAGGTTGAGAGGCCATCAAATGTTGAATGCATGTAAGAGGCGAGCTTTGCCCAACTTTACACTTCACTTCATATTCCTGTACCAAAGTAAGCACTATAGAAGGCATGGTAGCCCATGAAGTGCATGAAACTTTGGCGCTGCAAGTCAACATTAACTGATGAAGCTCGCTCATTTGCGTCAGTTCTGCGTCTGACCCCACCTATAATTACTGCACGTGTGTTAGCCCACGTACACCGGTTGCAAAAAGTACCCGACATAGAGGCAAAATTTGAGGGAAAAACTTAAATTGATTAATTTATTAAAGCTTTTTCAACAAAATAACGTTAACAAACACTATTCTAACGTGAAGTTACATGGTAAATACAAATATCATATGGAAGCAATATAGCTGCGCAGTTCCGCAGGCATTTGTGTAAACCAGTGATCCGCTGATTACTTCCGGACTGGGTCGGATTTAGTACGGGTTTTTCTTTTGTAACCGGACCGCGTAGCAGCGTGGTTGTCCCGTTCTGTCGTCGTCAGAGATGGTGTTTCCGGTTTTGAGTGGCGGGTAAGGCTATGGACTGAGCGTCTCCCTTTACGCTGCCTATGGTTTCGGATGCCTATAGTGTTCGTGTGAAACAGTCGTGTTCGAATTGGTTAACCGAAAATGCCTAAACCTAATCGTGTTTAGGTTGTCTTAGTGAGTTTTCCTTATTTCGTGTATTGAATTATTACAGGTGGTGTGGGTACTAAACTTGGTATCTATCTTCTGGTGAAGCAATTGTTGACACACAGCGGGGAAGATAACAACCGATACCAGGGGCGCTTTATACGTTTTGGTGACCGGCAGCGCCTGTGGAGTACTGCACCTAAGAACCCTACCTGAATGAGCTACATCTTTTGGAGAGTTCAGACTCCAATGAAGCGATCTGCTTGTCATTGATTTGCCACCAATCATCGGCTGCAGAAAATAAAACCCTGGATAGTTGAACCCGGTGCCCATAAACCGCGAGTTTTGAAAATTCCGAGGAGGCACACAAGTGATCCGAGTCTCAGCATCCATCGAGTTTGGAGGCTCCAAGCGTGTCACAGCGGTCACGGCCGCCAATTCGTTTAGTTTGTTTAATTAGGCTGTTTGTATTTGGATATGTGGGGCCCCGAATACTTGTCAGGGTGGTTACTTGTAGTTTTGGGAAGGTTCTTACTTATATATGTGCATTGTAGAATAGATAGGGTATATGAATTGTTGTATATTTGGGTTATTCTAGTTTCACTGGGTTTATAACCGCGCAAGAGTGCAAACTTGTGTAATAAAAACTTTAGAACCAGTTTTAGAATTTCATTTTTTAACTTTACCTAATTTTTTAAGTTTCCTCACTATCAAGTCCGAAATAGGCGGCGATAGCTAATATATGTTGATGATCTCCCGCAACAGCAACAATATCATTAAATGTTCAAAAAGTATCCACCATATAGTAAGCAAATTTACACAATACTTCGTCATGTAATCTTTACCAGCCAAAACTGCTTCTAACCGAATGGAATAATTGTTCACATGATTGACACATATGCTAATAGGAATTTTAGCCCAATCTTGATTGCATATTCCTTTCAATTGGATAAGATATCTTGGATCTCTTTCCTGTACCCTCAGTTTCAATTCCCGCCACAGATTTTCAATCGGACTGAGGTCACGTAATTGGCTTGGCCATTCCGATAACTTAATAACCCGATACATTTCAGAAGGAAAATTTCTTGATGTCTTGAATCGGCGATGGTCCAAACATGGCCAAATCTGACACCATGCAGTACATCGAATTATGTTTGAATATATCGTTTTATACCAACCCCTTCGTTAATTGTTTCAGTCACCCAGCTCAATGTTTCAGTCACCCAGCTCAGTGGTTCAGTCACCCAGCTCAGTGATTGGAAATATTGGAAATTTTTCGATTTATACGACGTCCTGATATAATTTTATCGGTTTTCGGTATTCCTTCTCTGGCGTTAATCATAACTAAAATTACGCAACCTGATCAGCAGAGTTTTAATGGGGAACGAGGCTAATATTGTACTGAAAAGTAATGTAAATGTTCAAGTAATTATTGAACTTAAACGATGAACGTTGCAAACGAAATTGTATATTAAAATGTGTTGAAACCTTCCGTATTTTATTAGCTCTTTGCAATCCATAATCACACGTACTATGAGAAGATACAAATTTCATAACTCACATAGAAAAAATGTGAGAAAATGTCAAAAATAAAATGCCAGCTTTTCATGTTGAGATATTATATATAAATATAAAATTATTGGAACACATGTCCAGATATTCATCATTATGAATTATTCAGTAATGGTAAACGGTTGGAAAATTATTAGAATTGGATTGCGGGATCTAATTATAACATCAGTGAGAACAATCGGTGACAAAACGTGAACAACTTCAGAACAATTTTTAAATAAGCAACTTTCCATCGAAAGTTTATTTAGATGATGAAGAGGAGCTATGGTTGAACAGCTCAAAATTTCAGAACGACCAAAACAAATGCATGGAGTTTTCATGTATTGATAATCTCAGGTTTCTGAAGACCCGATCAAAAGTTACATGCAAATTATATAAAATTAGTCTGTATTTTCTCCCGAAAGATAATTTATTTGTTCATATTGAAATTATTATATAGACCACAAATAGTCGGGGGCAGCGTCACCTGTGGTGGCGGTGGCACTGGGAATTTTCAGACGAGAGCAAGAGTTGGCACAGCTTCTGCATGTGGTTGCACAAGTGAGTTGACACAACATCGAAAGGAACAGCTTAGGGGCTTGCGGGTGTGTACTGGCAGACTGTGGCGTAAGAATTAACTACCCAATCTGGGCAATGCATCCTGTGTAGCCACCAATAAGAACTCGCGAAACATTGCGGCGTCATGGTTGTGTCTGGAGTGCCCTGTATCACCATCAGCGAGGCGTTGACGGGCCCCCCAGTCATGGTGGTGAAAGGGTCCGTCTCTGAAGTCCTCTTGAGGTCGTAGCCGAACTGGCCTTGGCTCTGAACCGCCACCAAGTCCTTCAGGACTGTCGGCACTTGCACCAGACGCAGGCCGATCGCCTGGCATTTAGCCAGCATCTGGCTGGTAGAAGGGTTTCCAATAATTTTCATTGAAGTTCACAGCTAAACAAAATTTATACACCATCGTGGCAGTATCAAGTTCGTCGATGTTTCATAGCAGTGTTGTAACAGCTGGAAAGCAGTTGCGCAGTTTCAAAACGGTGGTATAACTAACTATTCGTGACATATTTCACCAAAACATGTTCGCCATCATAGAGCTCGTAATCATATCTAATATGCTGAAACATTTAGGTTTATTTTTTAAATGTAGCCTTAACTGCGCCGCGAGTGCAGCCGTGGGCTTCAAATTGACTACTAAAATGCAGCGCCATGGTTTTGAGCATTGGACTTCAAAGCTTCAATGCCCTCCCGCATGCTCACCTACATGGATGTGAACTAAAGTGTGAAGTTGAACAAAACAGGCCTCCAGCATGCTCAGTTCGGGAGTAAACAGGCAATGCCCTATGCGATATATGGCAACATTTTTGCAAGGTCTTGAGGGTGCCCGTTGATAAGCAACCAGCGTTGTCAAGTGCTATGCGGAAGGTGCTTAAATGTTCAGAACAACCAAATACCTCTATAACTTTTGCATTCTCTCCCATCCGCAACCAGGCAACAGGGTAGAATATCCTATGAAGTCAAGGGTTTGATAGTCAAATGCACCGTAATATCCTAGTCAATGGCACCGTAAGTGCGTAGTCACTGTTCTAGTCAATACAATCAATCATCATTGATTTGCTAGCCCAGCATGACCTTACCCATACTTATCCAGACTTTCCACCCAAACAAACTTAGCCGAACACAACCTAACTTCATAGGCTGCAGCAAGGTATAGAGTCATGGGAAATATTGAGGTATTGTCATGATGGGGTTGCACATCCATGGAAACAAGACTGCCTTGAGCAGTGGCTGAAGACTTACGGCGCTATAAATAGTTCGGACTTCGAAACTGGAGTGATGTACAGTGTTACTAAAATGGTCTGCCGGCAGGATGAATACGATTTTTACTCTATTTGAGTGATGGAAATCACTGAGCCTTGATTGATTAAAATCACTCACTCAGGGACGTCGAAGGCAGGAGGAGGCAGACGGAAGAGGTAGTCTCCGCCGGACAGGGACATGCCCCTGTAGTAGAGTCCAGGGAGGCCCGTTGTGTACCACGTACGCCGCACGAACAGCACGCAGTTCGGGACCTTTGGGGTGGCGTATGATGTGTAGTAGTGGTGTCGATAATACACCATTAATGGTGGTGGTGTCAGAGCTGGTGTTAAGAATTGTTAAGCCATCATACGGTTGATGTAAACTGATGCAGTGCCTTTGTCAGCTCAAGGGCTGAGTTGGAACCGTCAATTGAGGCTGAAGCAGTCATGTTGCACGTACGCTTGTGCATGATGAAACGATCTTTGGTGATAACATGGTCCGCCATATATATGGCAATGAATCTTCTTATCTCTCAATGAAACAAACCGGTTAATAAATTTTGTAATAGATGAGCTAATAGTCAAGAACTTCTTAAACAATTCTCAAACGTATTTATTCAATACGACCACCATTATTTTTAATGATTGCTGCGAACCCATCCACGCTGGAAAAGTTTACAGGATAATCGCAGCCTTTCTTGAGGGATCAAGTCCTATTCTCGTTTCAATCTAGACTTCAAACTATCCAAAGAATTATGAGGTGTTCTGCAGACCCTAATCTCTAGAATATCCCACATAGAAAAGTCGATCGAGAGAATTCAAGTCAGGGCTTCTTGAGGGCCATTCATTTTTGCTAATGAACGCAGGGATGTGACCCTGAATCCAGTTTTGGGCCATGTTTGAACCATGTGATGGGGCAGAGTCTTGTTGAAAACTCCATGGTGAGCCGTTGAAGTGTTTACGGCCTCAAAGTGACAACTAGCTTCCAAAATGTCCGAACTGTATCGCTGAGTGTTCAAATTTTTCCTGAAGGGACAAAAACGAGGGGAGACTTCCCGGTGGCTGTTATCGCAACGCAGATCATCACGTACATGGGATTTTGACGTCGCGTCGTTGTTCTGGTTGCCACAGATCCATCCCGACTCCAAGCTCTGTCATTTTGACGGTTAACGCTTTGTTTAATGTCAAATTTCTTCTCGTCACTAAACACAAAATTGGGCAGCATACCATCCTCAATGAGGTTCAGAATGTGCTGGCATTCATCGAGTCTCATTCGTGGCCGCTAATAGGACTCGAGAATAAGGTTGGTCATGTTAAATAAATAAGTTTGAGAATTGTTTAGGCTGTTCTGGACCAATGGATCATCCAATTAAAAATTAATTTATCTGCTTGTTTCATTAAGATATAAGAAAAACATGCGTTGCCATATATATGGCGGACCCTGTAGAATCAGCCAGTCACCCTGGCAGGAGGCCGCTGCGTGGTGAGCTGTGATCTATACGGTTCCTCGCTACTGAATCACTAGAGCAAGATCCAGCGTAACATGGGAGAAACGGTACGACAAGTAAATGATAAATGCATGTTTCTTTCACATACTGAGACGCCCGACTGATTTTTTCTCAAATCAGCGTATTTCATACAAGTATGTTGATGACGGCGTGTTTCTCGATTTAAATTGAATTCAATTTATTAGAATTTGAGTGCACACATAGTCTCAGTCAACGTACCTCAGTTGCTTTGAAAGCGAAGGCGCCACATTCGGGGTTCAGGCGACACTGTCCCCCACAGGCAGCGGGCGAGCCGGCCCACACCTGTCTCTTATACACATCTAGATGTGTATAAGAGACAGANAACAGACAGCATGGCGGTGTGACCGAACTAGTTTGAGGGGAAACTCAACCAGTTATTCGGCTGTCTGAATTAATGGGAGGGGTAACGGAAACAGTCAATCAAAGCAGAAAAAAACTCCCAAACGAAAGCTTAAAAATCATTGAATAATTCCAAATCAATTTTCATCCCTTAAGGGTTGGCACCATCCATCTCATTCAACATAATTAACTTTGGTCTCTGTCATGGACATCTTCAAACAGGTATGTACAGGTTCATGTACATCCTCGCTCGGGATGGCCGAGTGGTTTAAGATCATCAAGATTAAAGCAGCGAGCTGGGAGTTCGAAGCTCCAGAGAAGTTTGGAGTATTCTTGGCAGAATCGTTACATCACGTCAGCATGACATAATACACTAAATTATCGTACGGAGCGAAATATATTCGCGCAGAAGTAAAAACAAACCGCCATGAAATGGAGAAAAGAGGATTCCTTGAAAATCACATTTGCGAATTTGAAAATTAAAAAACATAAGGAGCGGAAGCTAAATGTCATTTTGGAAAACATTTCTTGCATAAAATGCAAAAGGCAACAATATTTACTAATTGAAGTACATCATACATAAATACACGAACTACATAATACCTGATGTTTCTACACCAGCCTAACTAGCAGGTTATTTTAATGTCTCTTACTTAGAACCTTAGGATAGGGGTGCTAAATATGAAATAAATAGAAATAAATATGATCAAATAAGATCAAATATGATGATCAAATATGATCAAATAAATAAATGTAAATATGATCAGGTTATCAAATACTGCTTCTTATTCAAAATTTCAATCGTTCTAAGTTCGTTATAACTATTGCACTTCAAGACACTGCAAAGTTGTCCTCATTCAAGAGCTGTTCAAGATGACACCGAGAGCGACAGCGCTGCTAAAGAGGGTCAAAAATAAGTTATCGCTGTTCAAGAGCCTTTCAAGAGCGACGGCTTGCATCGAAGTGAGCTCTCTATACTCCAACTACCTGTATTATAGCCACTTGCGTAACTGTCGCGACCGTTGTCATTCTTTGCATTCTAAAGCAAACCATCAATTTACTATGTAATGTGTCGTATATTTTATATCGATTTTCGTTTAACTCTTGCCTTGAAGCGATTTATTGTATTTTCAGGGAACTTTAAATGTGCTAGTGATTTAAGTTATGAGTTATTGAGTTGAATTTGTCAATAAGGACTGCAATTCACTAGATGGTTCTGGTAGGAATTGCACTGTGAGATGGTCATTAGTCACCCCTGCAATGGCGCTCGAAAGTGTGCAGGTCATCAGTTGCCTAAGATCATCAATCGACCAGTGACCGCCGCCTTGATGGCCGGGCAGAGAGAAATGATTAACGGCTGCTTATTACGTCCCAGCGTGATATATTGGTAAGTGATATTCAATAACAACGTAAACACTAACGAGTTAGGGTTGCGTAATACATGTGCATGATTTTTAAACTCATTTGTGTAAAATGACTAAATGATTACAGGAATCAATTCCGGACACAAATTTTGAATGATTTGTTATCCCTGTAATTCTCAGGCTGATATATTTCTTCACTCAGTCCTAATGATATTTCTACCTGGAATATGGTAGGAATAGTATTATGAACCTTCTGCTGCACGCCAGCCACGGTGCCTTCTTTCGTGCAAAGCTTAATATTCCACCAAGACAATGACCCTATAAGCACACGGCTAGGGTAAATCTTGCATGGTTTCAGGAGAGGCATATTGGGTTAATGGAATGACCAAGGCCATTCCAATACCTGACCTTAATCCCATTGAAAATCTGTGGCGGGAATTGAAACTAAGGGTACAGGAGAGAGATACAGGAAATCTTATCTAATTGAAAGAAATATGCAAGGAAGAACGAGTTAAAATTGCTTATAGCATATGTGTTAATTTTGTGAACAAGTATTCCAATAGGTTAGAAGCAGTTTTGGCTGCTAAAGGTCACATGACGAAGTATTGAGTAAATTTGTTTACTATATGTGCTTTTGAGTACATATATGTACTCAAAAAAAATTAAGTATCCATATGTATATGGATTCTTTTTTAACCTTAACTTTTACGAAATTGCGATTATCAAGTCAACATTTATTGATATTGTTGTTTTGATATGATATTTGAATTTACCAAGTAACTTTACATTAGTATATCGTTCGTTAATCTTATTTTGTTGGCTATGCTTAAATTAATTAAGCAACTTAGGTTTTTTTCTTAAGTTTTGTCTTATTTCGGATATTTTATGAACCCACTGTACGCGGGCTAACACTTTAGCATTTTATGGCCTCTCAATCTCTAACATTTAGGCCAGACAAATGCTTTCCATCGATCGTGTCATCACGGCAGTAAAACAAGGCTAGACTTTGCAATTTTATTCAAGAGTTAGAAGAGCGAACAGTTGCCCCTTGAATGTATGCCTCACACAACGGATAAGTGTTCAGTAAACAGCAACACAAATAAATCATTGTAATAGTAATAATTAATCAAACGGTGCTCACTTCATAATTAAAAACTTCAGAATAAACTTTTCTTGTGACCGTACGTAATTATTTGAATTTTTTGCGAGTCAGAACTCTCACGTTTGCCCCCTTCTTTCTTCTAATTCTTAATTAATTTACAATCACGGATCACCGGGATTGTTCATGATTCTAAAATTACTCGGGATTTTTCAACTTAACCTTATCATATGATCAGTTTCATTATTTCTTGCTATGAACGATGATTTTTGCAATTAAGGTCCTTTAGTCAATCATTTACGTTATTATCATTATTATTGCTCGAACCAGAAAATACCAACTTGTATCATTTTGGTATTACGCTCAGCACGACTAGGGTGATACTATAGACAACAAATGCATCGCTATGTAATAATAGAAGTTTATCACTATATAATAATAAAATTACATCAGTATATAATAATAAAAATAAATCGCTGTATAATAATGGAAGTGCATCGCTATATAATAATAAAAGTGCATCGCTATATAATAATAAAAGTGCATCGCTATATAATAATAAAAGTGCATCGCTATATAATAACAAAAAGGCATCGCTATATAATAATGAAAGTGCATCGCTATATAATAATAAAAATGTATCACTATATAATAATATAAGTATATTTAGGGTAGAGCCCTTCATTTAAACATGTTTGGTTAAAAATAATGCCAGTTTATTGAGGACTTCTTTTGAGTTTAATCTCTCAAGCTTTCTGATAAGAGGTACAGTAATGGGTTCAATGTGTCTTAAAATTTGTCCAAATGAAAGGTTCGATAAATCCTGCGACGCGTTTCGCTCATCACTGAGCATCTTCAGGCAACGAGGTCGAGCAGCTGAGTAGACGAGTTGCTTGTGGGTTGGCTGCAGAGAGGAGACTAATTGAGGAAGTGAACGAAGCTACGAGTAAGGTTCTTATATAGTCCGTTGTACACTTGTTCTAGTTATGAAGTTTCAGAGTGCGTTCGGATCCAGTCGTTTGATTGTTGAGGTATGGCTTTTTCCGTTGGATTAGAATTGCTTCCATTATTTGCAGTCTGTTGAAGTCTGGTTCGTGGCGAAGGATTTTTGTGTTTTGTACCAGTTCTTCCCGGGTTAATTTGGTGTTGTGGTTGTCCATAGCGTGCGTTTTGGGTCCTCCAGAAACTAAATGCATTGTGAGCCGTCTTGATAGGGTTGTAGTAGTCATGCCGATATACGAATTGTTGCGGGGCTCGCACTCCCCGCGGTTACACGTGTATTCGTATATGACATTTGTTTGTTTCAGGGCTGGTAGTTTCGGGGCTGTGTTGTTCTTTGTGATTAAACTGGTTACGGTGGGGCTTTTGTAGTAGATTTATCAGCTGTAATAATATAAGTGCATTACTATATAATAATAAAAGCGCATTAGTATATAATAATAAGAATGTATAGCTATCTAATAATAAAAGTGCATCGCTATATAATATTATAAGGGCATCACTTTATTATTACTCAATTGTTACGCTAGTTTATGATTGTGACAGATGAAGGCGAAAGAGCGAAGTGATTTCAAGCCAATATGGGTAGAACAGATTTGTTTTCAGCAGTAAATCTCAGCTCTCAATTTAGCGAACTGGTCTTGAATGAGAGCATATATTTAGCGAACTGGTCTTGAATGAGAGCATATATTGAGAGAGACGATGTTGTTTTTCTGTCTCATGAGACGATGTTGTGAGAGAGGATGTTGTGAGAGAGACGCGGTTTTGAGAGAGACGATGTTGTTTTTCTGTCTCATTGCAAGTAGTAACTAATAGAGGTTTCCGTATTAGAAAGGGCCGTTAGACTTGCTGCCGATTCTTAGCAACGCAGAATATTCACAACTTGTTGCGGTCTCGAACTCACAACTCACTGCTACAATTCTGCTGTGCTTAACCGTCCAACCTCCTCGCCGATTCTGACCAAAACTGGCGCACAGAGCTGGGATCGAACCCGCACCTTTCTGGTCCAATCCTGGTACTCTGAACTGTAACCACTGGGCATTTTTTAAGTATTTTTCGTAAATGTGTTATCAAAGTGATGACAAAACATGGTAGCAAAAAGAACCGTATACTGAATACTGCACATTTATTTGTCTAATTGGGCGACTGGACTTCATGCATGAAAAAACGATAGGCGACTGTTGACTTTAAATTTTGAAAGTCGACTCATTCGAACAGCTGGAAGCTAAAAGAGTAAGTCCACATAGTCGTGTTGTTATATTTCACGATAACGCTTGTAATTTTGTCTCCATTTTGCGGACCAGAATCCAAATTCAAAGTCATTCTACTCAGATATTCATAAAATATTGGAAATATCGGAAAATTTCGAAATTAATACCACGTCATGATATAATTCTATCAGTTTTCGGTTTTCCTCCGCTGACGATAATCATAACTGAAATTACGCAACCTGATCAGCAGAGTTTTAATGGGAACGATGCTAAAATTACATGAAAAAGTAATGTAAATGTCCATGTATTCATTGAACTTAATACAATGAACATTGCCAACGAAGTTATGTATTAAAACGAGTTGAAACATTTTGCATTTTAAAAGCTCTTTGCAATCCATGATCACACGTACTATGAGAAGATAAATATTCCATGACACATAGAGAAAAATGTGAGGAAATGTCTCAAATGCAAGTCCTGCATTTAATGTAAAGATATTATTTATAAATCATAGGAACACATGTCGAAATTTTCCTCAATATAAATTAATCAATTATGTTAAAAATGCTGTAAATTATTTGCATTGAATTGCGGCATCTAATTATAAAATTAGTGAGAACAATCGGTGACAAAACGTGAACAACTTCACAACAATTTCTAAAGCAACTTTATATCGGAACTTTATTTAGATTATGAAGAGTGACTATGATTGAACAGCTCAACATTTCAAAACAACCAAAATAAATGCATGGATATTTTCATGTATTGACAGACTCAGGCGTCTAAACACCCCATCAAAAGTTACGTGCAAAGTACCAAAACTTAGTCTGGGTTTAGTATTGATAGATAATTTACTTCTTCTTACTGAAATGAAGTCCATAAATAGTCGGTAGCAGCGTCACTTGTGGTTGCGAAAGCACTGGGAAATGTTAGACAAGAGCAAGAGGTGGCGCAGTTTCCGTATGTGGTTTCTGCAGTGAGTTAACGTAACGTCTAAAGGAAATGCTTACGGGCTTGCGGGTGTGTACTGGCAGACTGTGGCGTAAGAATAAACTACCCAATCCGGGCAACGCATCCTGTGTAGCCACCAATAAGAACTCGCGATGAATTGCGGTGTCATGTCTGTGTTTGAAGTATCCTGTATCACCATCAGCGAGGCGTTGACGGGCCCCCCAGTCATGGTGGTGAAAGGGGCCGTCTCTGAAGTCCTCTTGAGGTCGTAGCAGAAATTGCCCTGGCTCTGAACTGCCACCAAGTCCTTCAGGACTGTCGGCACTTGCACCAGACGCTGACCGATCGCCTGGCATTTAGCCAGGGACATGCTGGTGGAAGAATTTCTTGGATAAGATTTCATTATAGTTCACGGATATACATAATTTATGCACCATTGTGGCAGCAGTAACAAGTTTTTCAACGTTTCAAAGCAGTGGTGTACCAACTGGAAAGCAGTGGTTCAGTTTCAAAACAATGGTATAACTATTAGTGACCTATTTCACCAGTACTTGCTTGCCATAACAGAGCTTGTTATCATCTCTAATTAATATGTAGAAACACATTTCGATAGATTTTATATATGTAGCCCTCACTGCGGTGATAGAGCAGCCATGGGCTACAAATTGAGCACTAAAATACGGCGCTATACATGGCTTTAAGCATTGTATTTCATAGGCTTCAATGCCCATGAAACAGGGTCGAATATCCTATGAAGTTAAATGTTTAAGTGATATCACCGAAAGTCCTTACTCACTATACAAGTCAATATAATTTTCATGGATTTTCTACCCCAGGAGGACCCTACCTCTACAC
Organism: Hyalella azteca; assembly: GCF_000764305.2. Classification (NCBI taxonomy): domain Eukaryota; kingdom Metazoa; phylum Arthropoda; class Malacostraca; order Amphipoda; family Hyalellidae; genus Hyalella; species Hyalella azteca. The sequence continues at coordinate 44,060 of NW_025944614.1, forward strand.
TTACCTGGATTCTCAACCCAAACAGCTGAACTCAACCAAACCTCATAGGCTGCAGCAAGCAGGAGAGTCGTGACAAATATTAACACGTTAAGTGCAGTTATGTCGTATTCAGGGCGCATTTCATACCGGTGGTTCGATCCCTCGGTGGGTCATACCGCACTCAATGTGTTGAGGTAGTGTCATGATGGGTGCACACCCATGGAGACAAGACTCTCGAGCAGTGGCTGTAGACCTAGGGCGCTATAAGCAGTTCATACCTCGGAACTGGAGTGATGTACGGTGTTTCTAAAATGGTCTGAAGGCAAGATGAGTACGATTTTCACGGTGTTTGAGTGACGGAAATCACTGTGACTTGATTAAACGAAATTACTCACTCGGGCACGTCGTTTGCAGGAGGAGGCAGACGGAAGAGGTAGTCGCCGCTGGACAGCGACATGCCCCTGTAGTAGAGGCCCGGGAGGCCCGGCGAGTACCACGTCTGCCGCACAAACAGCACGTAGTTCAGGACCTTTGGGGTGGCGTAAGATGTGTAGTGGTGGTGACAATAAGACTACATTAATGGTGGTGGTGTCAGAGCTGCTGTTAACAATTGTTAAGCCATCACACATGTGATGTAAACTGATGCAGTACCTATGTCAGCTCATGGGCTGAGTTAGAACCGTCAATATAGGCTGAAGCAGTCATTTTGCCCGTATCCTTGTGCATGATGAAGCGATCTATAGTGATTAGAATCAGCCAGAAGCCGTGACAGCAGACGGCTGTGTGGAGAGCAGGGGTCTATACGGTTCCTCATTAATTAATCATTAAAGCCAGAGAACGGAGAGAAACGGTGTGAACATGGAGGAAACGGGACGACAAAATTTATGTTTCTTTCTCATACGGAGACGTCCGAATAATTTTTCTCACACTTTGATGACGTCCGTCATCAAAGTGTGTTGATGACGGCGTGTGCCTTAATTTAAAATGAATAAAATTTATTAGAATTTGTGTATCATAGAGATACTTTGAGAATAACAGCAAGTCTTTTTCCAGCCACTATCTCATGTTAGGTAGATTTTGACCCGATTAACCCATGAACAATCAATCTTCAACGGTCAACGTACCTCAGTTGCTTTGAAAGCGAAGGCCCCACATTCGGGGTTCAGGCGACACTGTCCCCCACAGGCGACAGGCGAGCCAGCCCACACCCTCTCCTGGACCCCATCGAAACTTTCCTGCGACAGTTGGACTGTGAAGGACAGCCCAACGCCCTCCACCGCCCAGGGCCGCGTCAGAGCGCTGACCACCGCCAGCAGCCGAGCCGCCGCCCGCCACACCGCCATCCGCTGAGAAGCTGAAATTGATAACGAAGTCACCCAAGTAGTTAGCAGAGTGACTTATACAGTTAGCAGGGCGAGGCGACTCAACCAGTTATTGGGCTGACTGAATTGATAAACGGGGTGACTGAAACAGTCAGTCGAGTGACGGAACAACTTGAAGAGGTGACTGAAACAGAAAGATGGAAGGATTCTCTGACTTTAAGAAAAAAAACTCTCCCACGGAATGCTTTAAAATTAGGCGAATAATTCCAAATTAATTTCTATCCTTTAAGTTTAAGGGTATGCACTTGTTCTTCAGAAGTAAACTTTTGTTTCTGCCATGGACATCCTCAAACAGGAATGGTTATGTACATCTTCGCTCGGGATGGCCGAGTGGTTCAAGATCACCAACATTAAAGCAGCGAGCTAGGAGTTCGAAACCCCAAACAAGTTTGAAGAATCATTGGCAGAATCGTTACGTCAGGTCAACATGACATAATGAAAACCTGGCACAACTAAATTATCGTACGGGGCGAAATATATTGGAGCAGAGGTAAAAACAAGCTGTCATGAAATGGAGCAACGAGGCTTCTTTGAAAACTCTCTTACGAAGTTTTGAGTAAAAAAACATAAGGAGCTAAAGTAATATGTCATTCTACGGGAAACATTTCTTTCATAAAAGGCAAATGGCAATAATATATACTAATTGTGAAGTAAATCAATGAAGTACATAATACCTGATGTTTCTTCACCAACAGCCTAGTAGCTGGTTATTTCAATGTCTCGCACTTTGTACCTTGAGATGGTGGTGCAAAATATTAAATTTTCGTATAGGAATGTCAGGTTATTATGTACTGCTTCCTATTCTGAAATTTTAATCGCTCAATATTCGTTAAAACTATTGCGCTTCCAGAAGGTGCAAAGTTATTTTATTCCAGGAGCTGTTCAAGCGGCCACCAAGTGCGTTAGTGCTGCTGAAGAGGGTCCAAAATAAGTTATCGCTGTTCAAGAGCCTTTCAAGAGCGACGACCTGCTTTGAAATGCGCTCTCTAAACTACCGACACTTGTATTATACCTGTTGAGGCTTCTCGTGCACATTTGATTCCATCCCTTAATGCCGTAATAGGAGGTGTCGTCAGGAGCCAATGTCATTCACTAGACAGAACGATTATAGACTTACGACACTACGCAACCTTTGAATTCGTTTTTTGTTTCGTTTAGATTATTACCTATTTGAAATTTACCCCAGTTCCTCCGATGATTCGAAACTCACCATCAATAAACGTGATAAAAGTATCGAATCATCTCATTTTCGTGAAACTTTGGGGAAACCTTTACAATACCCACTTCCCTAACTATCCCGACGGCTGACATTTTTTGTATTTTAAGCTGAACGATCAATTTTCTATGTAATTTGTCGCACATTTAATATCGAATATCTTTTTGCGCTTGGCCAGTAAGTGATATAATGTTTATACAGGGCAATTTAAATGAGCTAGTGATTTATCTCTGGGATAAAGGACATTATGAATATTGAGTTGAATTTGTCAATAAGGACTGCATACATATTAACTGGATGACTCAGGTAGGAATTTCACTTGAGATGATCATCAATTACCCCTGCAATGATGACCGAAATCGTGCAGGTCATCAGTTGCTCATGATCATCAATCGACCAGTGACCGCGGCCTTGATGGCCAGAGAGATAGAAATGACTGACGGCTTCTCTTGACTATATTGACAAGTGGATTATTCAATATCAACGTTAGCGCTAACGAGTTATGGTTGAGTAGTACATATGCATAAATTTTATACTTATTTATTGAAAATGATCCTGAAAGATCACCAGCGTCAATTCCTGGGACAAATTGGTGTGATTTTTTATCCCTCTAATGATCAGGCTGATTTATGTCTTCACTCATTCCTAATGTTATTCCTACCTGGAATGCGGTAGGAATAGCATTAAGATCCTTCTGCTGGACTTTAGCCACTATGCCTTCTTTTACACAAAGCTCTCTCTAAAACCCCCAAAATTTAAATGATTCCATTCTGCTATTTTACTTAATATCTAATAATATTTGGTATTAAGCGTAAAAAATATTTTATTATTGAAAAACTTGAATAATCCAACAAAATTTCTATTACGTTTATAGAAATTACGCATGACACAGTACCAAATTTATTGGTATGATTTATTCAAACGGATTTTAAGCCAGTTGAAATTACTAATCGAAAAGCAACACTGTGGGTTGGCCCATATGATTTTCGACTGCTGCTACTTGCCACTTTACCGGACGCCAGGGAGCAGAATCAATTAACGGGGTGACTAAACCAGTGAGCGGAGTGACTGAACCAGTGAGCTGGGTGACTGAATCAGTGAGTTGGGTGACTGAAACAATTGACGAAGGATTTGGTATAAAACGATATATTCAAACATAATTCTATGTACTGGTGACAGATTTGGCCATGCTTGGACCATAGCCGATTCAAGACATCAAGAAATGTTCACTGCGAAAGGTATTGGGTTATTAAGTTATCGGAATGGACAAGCCAATCACCTGACCTCAATCCGATTGAAAATCTGTGGCGGGAATTGAAACTGAGGGCACAGGAGGGAGATCCAAGAAATCTTATCCAATTGAAAGAAATATGCAAGGAAGAGTCGGCTAAAAACACTGGTACACCCTTTTTCCAGCCAAACTGGGTCAAAATGACACACACAGAGGCAAAAAGTGCATCGCTATGTAATAATAAAAGTGCATAACAAGAATCATTGCTAAAAATTTCTCTGTGAATAAGAGTGTGACAGACGAAGGCGAAAAAGTACAGCGACTTTTAGTCAAGTTGAGTTAAACACACCACGCTTTCATTTGAGAATGCCAGAGCACAATTTTTATCAGGGGTTTTGAAGGAGAATATCTGTTTAGGGAGAGCTTGTTGCCTCTGTATATCATGAACATTCTTAGAGTATTCCTCATAAATGTGTCATCAAGGTTGTGGCAAACCTTGGTCGCCGAATGGATATATCATAGGTATTGTTCATTGTAAAATTAGTAGGTAAAGACATTCGGTGAAAGCTAGTGAGGATCTCATTATCAAGTTCAGCGAATCACTTCTCCCATGATTTGACTATTGCGATTATAAAAAGAAAATGGATTTTATCCACTCAGTGTACCAGAATGTCGGAAAGAAATTCTTAGTGATTTTAGAATGTGTACTGGCAGACAGTGGCGTCAGATCCGGCCCACCCACTGCAATAAAGCATGATAAGCAACTCATATCTACTCGTGATACAAATGGTTGAGGAAATGGTCGAGTTTTTTATCACTAACAGCGAGGTGTTCACAGGCCCCCCTGTCATGGTGGTGAAAGGGGCCGTCTCTGAAGTCCTCATGAGGTCGTAGTAGAACCAGCCCTGGCTCTGAACCGCCACCAAGTCCTTCAGGACTGTCGGCACTTGCACCAGACGGAGACCGATCGCCTGGCATTTAGCCAGGGACATGCTGAAAAAACGCAATGGCTAAATTTTGGTTTAACGTTAAACATTGAAATATTGATGTAATATGATGCATCGGGTGAGAAAATTCACTGCATGTGACTCCAAATAAATATCGTTCAGTCATCAACAGTCAGGATGTAGTTTGATGAAGTTACGTGGTTACGTTTCACCGAAACAACACAAGGCTCCTTCTATAACTTACCTGACATCACGAAACTCACCGTACGAATTTTTAATATTCTCACCCCCGGGTTTGAATTGCGTCGTTGGAACTAAAGTCAGCAAAATAATGGGTCAATGTTAACCCCGCTTGACTCACTCGGGCACGTCGTTGGCAGGAGGAGGCAGACGGAAGAGGTAGTCGCCGCCGGACAGGGACATGCCCCTGTAGTAGAGGCCCGGGGAGCCCCACATGTAAAACGTCCGGCGCACGAAAAGCACGCAGTTCGGGACCTGCCCAGTTTAGAGGATATCAGTAGATATTTAACCGGTAAAGTAAAAAAATGTCAAATATCAATGGATATATAACATGCTCAGTGGCGAGGATAACAGTGTAAATATAACCTGCCAAGTTTAGAGGTTTTATTAATAAACCCCGTTGAGACTCCAGGTTTCAAAAACGTAGCCTGCAAGGCTTCCAAATGCTCGTCAAAACTTGAAACGTCCTAATAGGTCTATCGTTATTATAATAATCATTACTTATGTACCTGCAGTTGGATTCTCAACTGTCGTATGATAGTAACAACAGCAGATAATCAATTCATGTGCTCTCCCAGCACCGCAAGCTGTACTGCTGTTTATGATGGTGTGCAAGATGACAAACTGATAAGTACTCGTTGCCTAACACTCTGCCAAAACCTGTGCATAATTGAAAGAAATTTAAATTTTAAATTCACCTCTCCTATTTTGAAAGCGAAGGCCCCACATTCGGGGTTCAGGCGACACTGTCCCCCACAGGCGACAGGCGAGCCGGCCCACATCTTCTCCTGATCCCCACTGAAACTTTTCTGCGACAGCTGGACTGTGAAGGACAGCCCCACGCCCCCCACTGCCCAGGGCCCCGTCAGGGTACTGGCCACCGCGAGCAGCCGAGCCGCCGCCCGCCACACCGCCATCAGTAGGGCAGCTGAAACAGTTGATGGGGTGACTAAACCAGTGAGAGGAGTGACTAAACCATTTAGCTGGATGACCGAACCAATTAGCAGGGTGACTGAACAAGTTAGTGGGGTTACTGAAACATTGAGCTTCTGAACGGTCCGCCTAAAATCACTAAATCTTTTCATCATTTTAATATTAATTATGCTTAGATAATATCATTCGTGATATTCTAAATTTTACTATTACAGCTATTATTCAATATTCAATCTTCTTATTACTATTATTTAATGATATTCCCACTATAATTACATAAATGTTCTTACCCTAGATTACCTCACTGTCATTCATATCTCCCTTTTCTGTGCAAATTATTGTAGTGTGTAATAGAAAAAATCTAGTGTCTAAAATCAACCCACTATTATTAACTATTAATAGCACAGGAAAACTGGAATTTCTTTGCACGCAAAATATTCACTTAGACACATTGCACAGTCCTCGCCGCATAAGATAAGACGTGTACAATTGGACCTAAAACAATCTGGAATATATACATATGCCACAGTTGCATCTCCAGAGAATTCGTAATAATGAAGTTACCCATTATTTTCAAACCTAGTGTAACCTTACTTCACTGTTTCTACCATAAATCATATCAGTCGTCGTTCCAATCCCTAGAATTTAATTTAATTGTTCATTTAATAAATAAATTATAGGATAATTATTCAAACCAAACATAAACCAGGAAATTGTGGTGCATTCTTACGAGGTAGCGATGTCGGTAGCGCCTAATATCAGCAGAGTAGAGAATAAATATACTGTTTCTTCGGGGCTAAAAGCCTGTACGTGATTCAGTGTAACCTGAAGACTTGTTGGCTGAAATTAAGAACAGTGGCTTGAAATTTGGAGCCGTTCTTTAACGTACATATTAAAAATATATTTAAATCACTGCATTCTTATAATATGGGACTCAAATACGGTCATATACGGCAATTAATACGGACAAATACTGTCAAACTAAATTCGTAAAATAAGTCAACGATGATCATCTGTAATAACAGCATCTTGACTCGAGAGAGACTAAAGAACTTACAGAACGGTCACGAGTTGAAGAAAATATATTCTTTTCTCATAAAAAACCTAATAGTTTATAATTATTGAAATTAATTAGGCAGAAAAAAGTGAGTTTCTGTTGTTGTTGAAGCTCACCAGCAGGTATTAATTTTTGTTGAATGTATAAATAGATTTCATTCATATACTGGTCACAAAGTAGTAGGTTAATGAATCTTTGCCATTTACGGGATGTAATATAAATTAACAATCATCAAATTATTTGATACTGATAACTCACTGGTAAATTGTCTAAATAAATGGCATAAAAGGATTTCGATACTTGGAGGTTATTCAAATTCTTGTTTCTATAAGTGGATAGATTTATTCAACAATAAATTAAAACGTTCAATTGTCACTTATAAGGCAAATTCTATACCGAAACCTAAATGAACAAGGGAAGCGATATCTATTTTATTCACTCAATTTGTTTGCAATGGTAAACCACATATTTTTACCATACAACATTAAAAGTAAACATGAATGATGTTTGATTTTCTACCGCCACAAATACACGAGAGAATATTTCAGCGGTTCCTGGTCGTTCAAGCCTCTGCTTCTGAGTGAATCTAGGAGCTCTCTAAGCCAGTAAGCTCTGAATGTCTGGTCTCAAAAAGAGACTAACATGTATTTTTGGTTATCAAAAAGTTCGGTAATTTCGAGAAAGTTTGATAATGGTTTCCATTCACGCGAGTGCTGCAGTGGAGTTCATATGAAAGTTGATATAACCGCGCATTTGTGGCTTGTTTTCAGTCCAGCAGGGAGGTCAAAATACGTGTGCGAATATATCTCTACTGACTGAAAGTTTCTTCACAATGCAGGTAAGAATATCATTGCAAAGTAAGCCGATTTTTCCTGCAGTTGAGCTGCAATGCTCGTTGATGCTTCCTCGTGAAAACTTGTGCGGCGATCAATCGATCTCCTGATGCCGCATTGTGATGGGTTGATTGGCAGCGAGTGTGATTGGCAGCGAGTGTGATTGGCAGCGAGTGTGATTGGCAGCAAGTGTGATTGGCAGCGAGTGTGATTGGCAGCGAGTAAGTTTGTTTTGAGTACTATTGTATTTGTCTTATCTTATTTCATGTTATCAGTATATAGCTGATTTGCCGTTACGTTGTTGTTCATCTTAACTAGTCAAACGTTAAGAAGAAGAGGCCATTAATACACATACAAAGGCGAAAAAACGTTGATTAAATGTTTATTGTTTGCAATCAACGCACAATAAATGCTATTTTGACGTCATTTGCCAGTTGTGTCACAGATTTTCAACTTACGCACCAGACGCTGAGTTAACATCCCTCGTACACGAAGCGGCCTAATTAAGTATACGCAGTGGCCTTAGTACATGTAGCGGCCTAAGTACATGTAGCGGCCTTAGTACACGTAGCGGCCTAAGTACACGTAGCGGCCTAATTAAGTATACGCAGTGGCTAAAGTACACGTAGCGGCCTAATTAAGTATAACTGGGCATTCTTAAAGTATTTTTCATGCATGCGTTATCAAAGTGAGGATAAAACATGGTAGCAGAAACCGTATCATAAATACTGCTCATATATAGTGAATTTTGTGAAGACATTCGGTAAAAGCTAGTAAAAATTTTCCTGTTTAAAATCCATGATAAAGTTGGAATAAATTCCTAATAACTCGAATATTCAAAAAAATTAAATACTATCAGATCAATTTTACAGAAAATCGAAATGATTAGATTTTTTCAGGCGTGTACTGGCAGACTGCGGCGTGCGATTCGATCTCCCAACCGGAGCATTCCATCCTGTAAGGCCACGAATATGAGGTCACGATACATTGCGGCGTCATGTCCGTGTCAGTAGTATCCAGTATCACCATCAGCGAGGCGTTGACAGGTCCCCCAGTCATGGTGGTGAAAGGGGCCGTCTCTGAAGTCCTCTTGAGGTCGTAGCAGAACTTGCCTTGACTCTGAACCGCCACCAAGTCCTTCAGGACTGTCGGCACTTGCACCAGACGCAGTCCTATGGCCTGACAGGCTGCCAGGGACATGCTGAAACGACATCACGACTACATTTTCGATTCGCATTGAACATTCAATGTTTCGTAAAATTATTGGGTGCAGTGAAGGAATCACTCTAATTTAAAAGCATGGTTGATTTAGAATCAAACTTGGTTTTACTGACATATAACAGCTACTTACTTTGAGATGGCGCAAAAAAAAATCAAGAAGGATTAAGCCGAACATGCAGCCACAACTGCACTATTGATTAGGAAGCAGCACCGAGTAAGATAAATCACTCAATGTGACCCTGAGTACATATCATTAGGACACCAACCCTGATTATTGGTTCGAACCTACAATGACCGTACGCATATTCAACGCTCTGCGTGTTTGCTTAACGTCAGGGGACTTTTGATTATCGCAATAATGTATGAGCGCCCAACCTTAAATTTGACTCACTCGGGAACGTCGTAGTCAGGAGGAGGCAGACGGAAGAGGTAGTCACCGTTGGACAGGGACATGCCCCTGTAGTAGAGGCCCGGGAGGCCAGTCGTGTACCACGCCTCCCGCACGAACAGCACGCAGTTCGGGACCTGCCCAGTGGAGAAGATATTACTGGATATATCCTGCCACGAGGAAATAATATCAGTGGATATATAACATACTCATGGAGAGGATATCCATTGATATATCACATCCCCAGCGGAGAGGGTATCAGTGGATATCTAACCTTCAAAGTTTAGAGGATCCCACAATAAACCCAGTTGAGACTCCAGGACTCTCAGACGTATACCCTTGCTAATAGGTCTTTCATTATTATGATAATCATTACTCATGTACTTGCAGTTGGATTCTTAACTTGTCGTATGTTAGGGAAAACGTGGATCATGCTTGTCGTGATAACAACAGATAATCAACTGATGTGGTCTCCCAGCATCAAAAACTGCATATATCTTTATGATGGTGTGCACGGTGATCACTCTAACAAATCTGTAAATAATTAGAAGAAACTTAATTTTTCAATTTACCTCTCCTGCCCGGAAAGCGAAGGCCCCACATTCGGGGTTCAGGCGACACTGTCCCCCACAGGCGACAGGCGAGCCGGCCCACATCATCTCCTGCTCCCCACTGAAACTTTCCTGCGACAGCTGGACTGTGAAGGACAGCCCCACGCCCCCTACCGCCCAGGGCCGCGTCAGGGCGCTGACCACTGCCAGCAGCCGAGCCACCGCCCGCCACTTAGCCATTTGCCGAGTGGCTGAAACAAATAATGGAGTGACAAATACTAATCAGTGGACTCACTGAACTAGTGAGTCAGGTGACTGAACATGCGAGCGGTGGCTAAGAAAGTATGTGGGGAGACTGAACTAATGAGCGAAGTGACTGAACGTGTGAACAGAGACAGAACTAGTTAGGAGGTGACTGAACCAATGAGCGAGGTGATTGACGATTAATTTCATGATTACCAATGCAATCCTGAAGCTCCCTGCTCACGTGACATAATCGTTGATACGAACGATGAGCTTGATTGATCTTCTTCAATATCTTCAGGGTGTGTTATTTAGATTTTCAGATTTGGTTAAGAGCCCAATAGCTTTTGAAAGATAACTTTAAGAATTTTAAGAGGTTCTGTTGGAATTATAATTATCTATTATTCACAAACCTTTCTTAAATTCGCATGATATCGAAAACATTCTTTTTCTTTGAGGTCTATTAAACTACAGTAAGAATTTTTATTGAGTTTAAACAATGCGTTATTTGGTTAGCCATCATCCGTTTAATAAGAACAAGAAGAATAAACAAGAAAATTATACAATATCCAATTCACAAACAGCTATTGAGCATAAAATTTCATTTGAATATTGATTTCATTTGATATCAATTTATTGATATCGAATTGTAAAATGTCATTTGATATAAATTTTACTTATATCTATACCGATTGAAAATGAAATTTCGAGTAAATTGCATATATCTTCAATATGAAATAAAATTTTCTAAAGGTAACGCTGATGGTACAATGGCTAATAGCCTCCCACTAATCATTTAATCAACCTCCTTAATCACAAACTTTACCTTTCACCAGCGTAGCCCCAATTGTGACGGACTTCTTACGAAATCTTGGGTGGTTAGCGACTATTCCTGATTTAGGGTTGTACAGCTGCTAACAGACTTTGTGGCTCACTGAGGCAGACTCTTAAGAATGGTGCTTTGCTCCGCAGGGTGCCCTATATATTAATGATCATCGCTCATGTGATATGCATTCGTATAATTTCATGGCCGCATGAAATTTAATATTAGACTTTTTATTACAGTCAGTGTACAAATGAGGTTCATGAATTCAGTGAAACTATGACGAATTTGTCGTAATTGGTAGTGTATTTTGTCTGTATTGTTGTTAGAAGTAAAAACGCCGTTTACATCTTCGTATAGACTTAATGCATGCAGTCCGTCACGGATAAACATTAACCTGAGCGGCCATCAGTCGACCCGAGGCCGCTGCTCGGGATAATTGGCAAATATATCGCGCTGCCTTTCAGTGATGGAATGCAATTCATTTTGTGAATATACTAATACAAGTGAATGATAGTTGGGTAGAGACTTCTTTTATTATTAACCAGGGATGTTGATCGCTTGGAACGCCAAAAATTAATGCAAATTGAGATATAACGTTTTATTGACCATGCCGACACAAACTTTACCTTATTCGTTGCACTGTCCCTTCTAGAATTGTAATTTTAAGGTAATTGACATGAATATTATATTTTAGATCTCGGTTCTCTTTATTCGTAATGACATTACTCACTTAGTTGTGATAGTTGCATCAATAAAAATAGCCGCATATCAAAGTTCTAAGTAACTCACTTCTTACTTAGTAAATTTCAATTGAATTTCGTGCTGAAGCCTCATAGAAATAATTGACTTTTGCTACAATTTAGTACAAAACCCCATTTCTTCATTATTCGGGCATTCGATCACCAGGTCGTAAGGAAGTGGGAATGAGTGGTCAAGAACCCAGCATTCAAGGATAATATATAAATTTGTCCCACAAAAGTTACAATATGAAGTCCTCGTTTTACGTATATGCTTATCAATTTTTGAGTGCCTTTTCTGAACTTGAATCCACCAGGTAAATGACGTTGAAAAACGTTTCATTGAGTTGATTCAACGAAAAACGTTCAAATCAACGTTGATTCAACGTCAGATTTCTAGTGGGTGCAAACTATACACCGGCCAAGTCAATTTCTTTTTTACGGTTTCACAATAATAGGAAATAGGATGAATATATAATATATAACAGAAATCTTGTCTAGTCGTGTATTTGAGCATTTTTAACACACTTATAGAAACTTATCTACATCTGACAAATGTGAAACTTACTAACTTATTTTAAATATATGGAATGCAAGAGACTCGTCTAACGAAACATTCTAGTTTCCTTGGCTACAAGATGGCGCAGATCAAGATGAAGCCTATGGATTTATCGAACTTTACGGGGTCAAATACTTGAAAACGTGGTCGGTCGTTTTTACACGTTACGAAACCAACTTCAAGCCACAAAAATTACGAAAAAAAGTTCCACTTTCCGTGAATAGTATATTTCAGTCAGGTGTACAATACATTGTAAACAGATATACTGAGTATTTTGTGCACTGTGTCATACAAACTGTGCGTCAAATAAAATAAAGATGGCAATATATAGGAACTATGTTAGCGCTATATTCTCCTCAGATACTGTACTTCATGAGAGTGTCAAGTGAATTTTTTCATTCAAGAACCAGCAAATATTTTCAATACCTTTGAAACCCGGTTGAAAAATTTGATCAGACCAGCGTTAAATATCCGGCTAAATACCGTGAAATTTTACAGCCGAAACGTTTTTTTCCTGCGCTCTCGCCAAGACGCGGATGTGCTGAAATGTGACGGGGTTGTGACGGCCGGGGTGTAATAGGGTGTTACAAGGTGTGGCATCACGTGAAAATAATTGGCAGGAGTGTGATGGGGTGTGATAAAGAGTGGAGGAGTGTGACGGGGGTCTGATCAGGTCTGAAAGGGCTCAACATAATTTAAAGTGTTTCCGATTTTCGTAGGTAAAAAGAGGCAGCTGAGTCCAAAATCCTGGTCCAGCACTTAACCTCTGCGGTTGTGATTGAAATTTTAATATTGAGAATCTGTGCTTAGAGTTAGGAGGTTGCTCCTGAATCTCATGAATATTTTCATGGAATCATCATATCAGCTAACATAAATACATGAGTGATAGATAACTGTGGTATAACTCACTTGCATTTAGTCTTGTCAGCTCATTGTGACATCAGTGAATACCTTTCACTGCAAATTACAATAAATCAACTCTGCATGACTTAGACTTAATGTTTCAGAACATGAAACAAGTGCTTAGAGATTTCATGGCTTGTACTGGCAGACTGTGGCGTCAGATTTGACGCCCCAGTCTGGACAATGCATCCTAAAATTCCAATTGTAGTGACTCGCGATGCATTGAGGTGTAAGCGATTTGCTCGAATTATCCCGTATGACAAGCAACGAGGCGTCAACAGGCCCTCCAGTCATGGTGGTGAAAGAGGCCGTCTCTGAAGTCCTCTTGAGGTCGTAGCAGAACTGGCCTTGGCTCTGAACCGCCACCAAGTCCTTCAGGACTGTCGGCACTTGCACCAGACGCTGGCCGATCGCCTGGCATTTAGCCAGCAACTGGCTGGTAGAAGGGTTTTCAATAATTTTCATAGTAGTTCACAGTTATATATAATTTATGCACCATTATGGCAGCAGTATCAAGTTCATCAACGTTTCAAAGCAGTGGTGTACCAGCTGGAAAGCAGTGGTTTTGCTGCAAAGCAGTGGTATAACTATCCACGACATATTTAAGTCCTTCAGGACTGTCGGCACTTGCACCAGACGCAGGCCATTGGTTTTGCAGGCAGCCAATTAAAGACTGGCTGGAAAAACATCACGTCCACATTTTTAATTCAAACTGAACATTCAATGAAGCACAAAATGATTGAGCAAATTTAAGGAACATTTTCAGCTGAAAATATTGCAGATTTCAGAGTGAAACCTTGTGGGCATAATGTAACCCCATTAGTTTTCACTGGCAGAAAACGAATTTTGTTTCTCCTATAGTTGCGTATTTGACGGTATTTCCCAATAACTAGCCAGACAAGCAGCTAACATGAAGTACTGATTACATTTTCAATATGTTTTTTCGAAAACTTTGTTTATTTTGAATATCCGTTGAGAAAGGGTTACATTAGGCTTGCGAATTTCTGAACTGTTTTTCAGCTCATTGTTTTGAGGTTCATGGTAAACGTCTACGGCCACGATGCAAGCGCCGCCTTCGATGGCAAGCATCGCCCATGAACGACATCGCAGAACTTTCACAGGTTACGGAGGCTTAACCCCTTAACTTGCTGCTAAATTATCGAAACGTCCAGCGAGCAGTTTTTATTGTCGCAATATTAATTTGCGCTGTGAATATTCCTCATTTCAAATTCTCGTCGTTAACACAATTATTTATTAGTGTCCACCCCCGTTTGACTCACTCGGGCACGTCGAAGGCAGGAGGAGGCAGACGGAAGAGGCGGTCGCCGCCGGACAGGGACATGCCCCTGTAGTAGAGGCCCGGGTGGCCCGGCGAGTTCCACGTCTGCCGCACGAACATCACGCAGTTCGGGACCTTTTGGATAAAATAAACAAGAAGCCGTTAATGGTGGCGGCGTTAGAGTGGGTGTTAAGAATTGTCGTGCCTTCATACGAGTGATGTAAACTGATGCAGTCAATAGAGGCTGAAACAGTCATGTTGCTCGTTGGCTTGTGCATGACGATGAAGCGATCTATGATTATTAGAAACAGCCAGACACCCTGACAGCAAGCTGTGTGGTGAGCACTTGTCTATATGGTTCCTCGCCACTGAATCATTAAAGCAAGATCCAACTCGGAACTACCCTTGAACAGTCAATCTTCAACGGTTAACGTACCTCAGTTGCTTTGAAAGCGAAGGCGCCACATTCGGGGTTCAGGCGACACTGTCCCGCACAGGCAACAGGCGAGCCGGCCCACACCTTCTCCTGCTCCCCGTCGAAACTTTCCTGCGACAGCTGGACTGTGAAGGACAGCCCCACGCCCCCTACCGCCTTGGGCTGCATCTTAGCGGACAGCTGGCCTGTGGATCCCAAGCCCCTCACATCCCAGGGCCGCGTCAGGGCGCTGACCACCGCCAGCAGCCGAGCCGCTGCCCGCAACGCAGCCATCCGCCGAAAAGCGGATGCAAATGTGAAGTGGCCGAAGCAGTGAGTGGGGTGACTGAACTAGTGAATTGATTTGCTGATACAGTGAGCGGGGTAACTGAAACAGTTAACGGAGTAGTAGTATACTACAAGTTTACAACGTAATATATATAATTCAGATTAAGCCATGTTTGTACCGTTGCCGATTCTCGAAATCATAGAGATTTGCACAGATAGATAAGGGTTTGGTTCCTGGTTCCCAGAACTTGCTTCTCCTATCTTTTGATCATACCCCCTAAACCACCTCGCTCATATTCCGAACAGTTCTACACTTTACCTTTAGAACTATAACTACTTTTTTCTCTAGAACTATAACTACTTTTTTTCTCTTTCTATTGAGTCGTGCTGTGTTGCTTCTGTTTGTAAAAGAATAAAGAATACTATCAATTTACCCCCAGTTAACACGTGCTCTTATTTAGTTTAGCGGCACCAACACAAGGCTATGCTGCAAGCACCACCTACTGCTACCAAGCGTCGCCAACCTACGACACCGAGATATGGGCCGAACTAACCAAGTCTCGTACCTCTCATCTATGTTCCGCTATCCCTGCAGTACAGTGGCTAGGTTAGATGTTATAAAATTAAAAAGTATTTATAAAGGCCTCCACAATTATTAGTCGATCAAGCAGCCCAAACCTCTTCACACAAGGCCAGTAAACGGTAATCACTTGCGGTCAATAACGTCCCTCTGCTCGGCTCACCAAGAGGGTAGACTTCCCTCCACTCAGGAGCCCCGCGTGTGAGTGACACTCGCCTCATAAGTGCGATCTTTCAAGCCATTAGGTTTTACCGTTCGCATGTCTAAGGGCTGTGATTTTAACGGAAATTCAAGGCGGTTCTTTTTATGTGAGCCTCGTTGATGAATTCATGTAAGAGCTCACCAAAGTGTATTCGAAACGCGTTAGTTTCGACTCCGTTGAGAGGTTAAATTGAGACAGTTCCGAACTAGGTACGAATACCATTATAAAATAGACCTGTCACCCCTCTAATGCAGCGCTAATGTATTCTGGTCATCAGGAGAAATATACGTGATATGCACTTCCAATAATCCGATCGCGGGCTTCGAAGCTGGTGCTGTTAAAGCAAATGCAACAGGCAGCCTCTTCTAACAGATAATAGAATTATGTTTAGACGACATGAAGTTATATGAGTAAATGTAAGGAGATTCAAAAATGTTATATTTATGAACGTTTAGCTGTTAAGATTGACATCGATGACTCAAAGCAAAGAATTGCAACTGCAATAAGATAACGATCCGCAGCTCACGCTGACCCGTGCGTCCGCTGATCATAATGCTATTCTTACCTGAGTTGTGCATGGCCATCCGCTACATGGTTGAAAAAATATAAAAATTAACGGCAAATTTAACCGAAGTCATCTAAGTGACATTCATCGCACTGCTAAGTAGCGTGTATCGCACTGCTATTTAGCATCGCGTGTCCAAACGACATAACATTTGTAAAGTCTGGCCTCATATCCACCTCGTGTACTGAGCACTCAAGGCTTTAAAAGCCAATCGTGAGGGTATGACTTCGGAAATCTGGGAATTTAACCATAAAATTGTGGCACTATGACAACCATTTAAAACATTGTGACACGACATACACACGAGCAGCAAGTAGGAGGCACGACATACACACGACACACGAACAGCAAGTAGGAGGCACGACATACACGATGCAATAATAATAACATAAATTCGTTATGTTATTATAATAACGTAACGCGTAATGACATAACTGCGCTATATTAACCACATCCACTCAGTAAAATAACAGGCCGCGTTGTCCAGATAGTGACTCATTTTACTACCCTCGATCAGCACGAGCAGATAGCGCACGAAGCACTGATTTTGCTGGACATACTGGGTCAGAATGACACACGTACAAGGCAATTAAGAAGGGCTTCGCTATTTGAATAATTTCTCTTTTTTACAACACTTCTCTTAACTTCACTTTTTGTTGTTTGTCTGTTTGTCTGATACAAAACTTATAGGCGACATTTAACACACTTCTTCCAGTCCAATCGATCTGAAATTTTGCACACTTGCGTAAAGTCGGAGACAATGCATGAATCAATTGACAGAAAAAATAATTTTTAAATAAAAACAATTATTTAATAAAAACATTTCAATAATAATTTTTTTAATTTAGGAGGAATTAGAAAATAATTTTTTATTATATAATATTTTAAAATAAAACCAGAAATTTCTCATGTGTAACATCAGAGACTGTGAATTCTTTAGAAGTGTTGTCTTTAATAAGTAATTTTTAACCGAATATTATTACGTTTAGGATAGTGAAGCAATAATACTTTGTATCTTCGAAGGCATAACTCATGCCTGACAACTTTTTACGAAGGTTAATTAAAGATTAGACCATGTTAAAATTACAATTCAAAACTACATTTTAAATCATGTTTAAAATCGAGTTCCAACATAACATAACAAAGAAGAGTTGTCGGTGCTTAAGAATAGGCCTGGTGTGGCCTGTCGCCGATTCTTGTACTCTCCGTGACTTGCTCACAGGAGACCTGATAATATGAGCTTAAAAATTACTTTTTAAATACCACACTTCTAAAGAGGCCGGTGGTTCCGATGCTACCATGTACAATGAATTTCTTATTTTATTTTTAAATAATAATTTTTTTTTAATTATCTTTTAGATTTTGTCAATTGATTCATGCATTTTTTCCGATTTTGCGCAAGTGTGTAAAATTTCAGAACGATTGGACAGGTAGAACTTAGAAGTGTGTTAAATATCGACTATAAGATTTGCAGCAGACAGACAAACAAGAAGTTTAGTTAAAATAACTCCTTTGACCGGATCTTGTAAAAAAATGAACATAGTTTGAAATAGCTACTAGACTTCCACTAAGTTCGATATGGGGCTAGGCATTTCAAGTCTGAACATATACCACTTCATAGCATTGTTCTCTTACGTTCTTGAACGCGTTAACGTAATTATATAGTTTTGGTTTGCGTCTAAACTTTTCCCGCGTTTACGTTTAAAATTCCCTGCGTTTAGGTCTAAATTTTGGCCGCGTTTACGTCTAAATTTTTCCCGCGTTTACGCCTAAATTTTTTTCGCGTTTGCGTCTAAATTTTGCCCGCGTTTACGTCTTCACACTTTGTTCACGTAGCACTGATGCACACTTCTGCACGTTTGAGTGTCGTGAAACGCGTACAGTATACCACGTCATTTTCGTGATATAGACGTGGTAAAGGCGTGATATAGACGTGGTGAAGGCGTGATATAAACGTGATATATTATAGACGTGAAATATTGTAGAAGCAATATATCATATATCAACTCAACGTGGCTGCTAGAAAAGAAAAACCGGATCGTGAATGCGTTAATTTATTCCGTCGTCATTTCTTCAGTATTATCTAGCGGTCGGACTTTTACGAGAAGAATTACTTTGAATTTTACGAGAATAATTACTGTTAACGCCGTGTCATGCATTCGTCTTCTGTAATGATATTCCTACCGGAATTGTGTCAAGGTACCAATGCCACCATCCGTAACCTTTTACATGTAATGATATTCCTACCTGCGGGGTGCCTGGCCATGTTCAACATGATAAAAAAAATCTTTTCGAGCGTTTAGTGAACGCTGGGCAGAAATGGCGGCTGTAATGCAACGCGGAACTCTGGTCCATTAGTGAGTCTCTGGTCCATTAGTGAGTCTCTGGTCCATTAGCGAGTCTCTGGTCCATTAGTGAGTCTCTGGTCCATTAGTGAGTAAAATCTTGCGTGGTTAACGACTAATCCAGATCTCGGGTCGTACAGCCGCTAACAGGCTTTGTGGCTCACTGAGGCGGACTCTTAAGAATGGTGCTTCGCTCCGCAGGTCGCCCTATAAATTAATGCACGTTGCTCATGTGATATGCATTCGTGTAATTTCATGAACTCATGAAATTTAATGTTCAACTTTTTATTACAGCCAGTGTGCCAGTGTACAGATGAGGTCCATAACTTCAGTGAAATTATGACGAATTTGTCGTAATTGGTATTCTATTTTGTCTGTATTAATTGTTATTAGCAGTAGAAACGCAGTTTAAATCTCCGTATAGATTCAATGCATGCAGTCCATCACGGATAAACATTAACCTGTGCGGTCATCAGTCGACCCGAGGCCACCGCTCGGGATAATTGCCATATATTTCTGCCTGTCTTTCAATGATAAAACGTAATTCATTTGTAAATAAACTAATACAAGTGAATTATAGTTGGGTAATGACTTTTTTAATATTAAGTGAATTAGTTGGGATACAAGATTTCGTTGGATAGTGACTTTTTTAATATTAACCAGGGATATTGACAGCATGACGTCCAAAATGAATGCAAATTGAGATTTAATGTTTTATTGACCATACCGACTCAAACTTCACCTTATTCGTGGCCCTGTCCCTTCCAGAATTGTCATTTTAAGGTAATTGTCATAACCTTATATTGTTGATCACGGCTCTTTTTATTCGTAATGTCATTACTCAGTTTTGACAGTGGCATCAATAAAAATCTTCGCATATTAAAGATCTAAGTAACCCACTTGGCCACTTCTTTCATAGCAAACTTCCATCAATTGAATTTCGTGTTTAAGCGTCATCGAAATAATTGACTTTTGCCACACATTCGCCTAAATAATATCGGTTCCTTCCCTGTTAGAAAAACTATAGTAGAAATCAATGAACTGACCAGCGTTACACTGACAGATTTAAACCGGAAAATTGTAGGCGAAACCCGCATTTTCATTTGACTGCAATGAGGAGGATGCGGATTGCAATATATGCTATCTGCGGAGAACAAGTTCCAGTGATCGGTGGAAGGGACTGGAAAAGGGTGGACGTACAAAACCCCATTTCGTCATTCTTCAGGCATTCAATCACCAGGTCGTAAGGAAGTGGGAATGAGTGGTCGAGAACCCAGCAATTAAAGATAATATATATATTTGTCCC
The DNA here is from genome assembly GCF_000764305.2 of Hyalella azteca. Classification (NCBI taxonomy): domain Eukaryota; kingdom Metazoa; phylum Arthropoda; class Malacostraca; order Amphipoda; family Hyalellidae; genus Hyalella; species Hyalella azteca. Next base: position 64,286 of record NW_025944614.1, read on the forward strand.
ACAAAAGTTTGAATATGAAGTCTTCGTATTACGTATATGCTTATTAATTTTTCAATCGCCTCATCGACGAAAATAGCGAATATTTCTCAATATTTCGTCCTATTTTAATATTTGGCTATCATGCAGACGTTTTAATGCCACTTCTGAAAATAAATCCAACAGGTAAATGACGTTGAAAAAACGTTTTATTGACGTTGATTGAACGAAAAACGTACAAATCAACCTTTGATTCAACGTAAGATTTCTTGTGGGTACAAACTGTACACAGGCCAATGTCAATTTCCCTTTTACGGTTTCACAATGATAGGATGAATACATAAAATAGAACAGAAATCTTGTCTAGTCGTGTATATGAAAAATTTTAACACACTTGTGGAAACTTATCTACATTTGACAAATATGAAACTTACTAACTTATTTTAAATATATAGAATGCAAAAGACTCGTCTAACGAAACATTCTAGTTTCCTTGGCTGCAAAATCGCGCAGATCGAGATGAAGCTTATGAATTTTTCGATTTTTACCGAGTCGAATATCCGAAAACGCGATCAGTCATTTTTACACGTTACGAAACCAATTTTTAGTTATAAAAGTTATGTAAAAAATGAGTCAATGTATTTAGAGCAGTATATTTCAGTAAGGTGCACAATAAATTGTAAACAGATATACAGAGTATTTTGTGCACTGCGTCATCAAAACTGTGCGTCAAATAAAATAAAGATGGCAATATATAGGAACTATGTTAGCGCTATATTCTCCTCAGACACTGTACTTCATGAGAGTGTCAAGTGAATTTTGTCATTCAAGAACCAGCAAATATTTTCAATACCTTCGAAAACCGCTTGAAATTTTTGATCAGACCAGCGTTAAATATCCGGTTAATTATACTGTGAAATTTTACGGCCGAGAGGTTTTTTTTCCTGCGCTCTCGCCAAGACGCGGATGTGCTGAGATGTGACGGGGTTGTGAGGGCCGGGGTGTAATAGGGTGTTACAAGGTGTGGCATGGTGTGAAAAGATTTAGCAGCAGTGTGATGGGGTGTGATAAACAGTGGCGTAGTGTGATGAGGGTCTGATGAGGGCTGAAAGGGCTCAACAAAATTTATATTGTTTCTGGTTTTCGTAGGTACAAAGAGGCAGTTGTGTCCAAAATCGTGGTCCAGTATTTAACCTCTGTATTTGTGATAGAAATTCTAATATTGATATTCGTGCTTAGAGTAGGAGTATTCTCCTACATTTCGTGAATATTTTCATGGATATAAGTTAACATAAATACACAAGTGGGAGAAAACTGTGGTATAACTCACTTGCATGTAGTCTTGCTAGCTCATTGTGACATCACTGAAGACGGTTCACTGCAAATTACAATGAATCAACTTGTCAATGATATTTGATAGATAACATGACACAGACTAAATGTTTCAGAACATGAAACAAGTGCTAAGAGATTTTAAGGGGTGTACTGGCAGACTGTGGCGTCAGATTTGATGATCCAGTCAGCACAACCCATCCTAAAAGGCCAATTGTAGTGACTCGCGATGCATTGAGGTGCAAGTGATTTGCTCGAATTATCCTGTATGACAAGCAGCGAGGCGTCAACAGGCCTTCCAGTCATGGTGGTGAAAGATGCCGTCTCCGAAGTCCTCTTGAGGTCGTAGCAGAACTGGCCTTGGCTCTGAACCGCCACCAAGTCCTTCAGGACTGTCGGCACTTGCACCAGACGCAGGCCGATGGCTTTGCAGGCAGCCAATAACTGGCTGGAAAAACATCAAGACCTCATTTTAATTCAAACTGAACATAAACTGAAACACAAAATTATTAAGTACATATAAAAAACCTACTATAAGTTGAAAAACAAGGCAGATTCCAGAGTGAAACCTTGTAGATATAATGGAGCCCCATTGGTTTTAACTGGCAGAAAACAAATTTTGTGATGCCTACTTTCGGGAATTTCTCAATAACTAACCAAATAATCAGCTAACACGAAGTACTGAAAACATTTCAATGTATTCATGAATTCATATGACACTTGTTTTATGAATAATCCTCATTTCAACTTCTTGTCGTTAATTATTTGTTAGTGTCCACCCCGTTTGACTCACTCAGGCACGTCGTAGGCAGGATGAGGCAGACGGAAGAGGCGGTCGCCGCTGGACAGGGCCATGCCCCTGTAGTAGAGGCCCGGGAGGCCTGGCGAGCTCCACGTCTGCCGCACGAACAGCACACAGTTTGGGACCTGCACAGCGGCGAGGACCAATCCTACAATAAACGTACACTACGACAAATTTGTGAGACTTCATCCAATAATCATAAACTTCTTGTCATTGTACAGGCCACATGAGGCCTACTCTTCAGCGCCGACATCACTATGTTATATGAGTAACACTCAATTAGTTTAGTCGTGAATTTCAGTGCTGCATGTAGAAAGCGTGTCACTAGCTTGAGAAAAAGAAATAACACCCAGGATTTTGTGCGAGGTTCGCTAAACTCGGCCAAAAGAAGTCTAGTGAATATATTTCAAACTATCGACAGTTTGGAAAATATCCGGTAGAAGGACCTATTTTTAGATCTCCTATGGACAAGTCACGAAAAGTACAAAAATCGGCGACAGGCCACATCAGGCCTATTCTTCAGCGCCGACTCCACTATGCTATGCTAAAAGTAATTCTGGGTCCTTGGCCACCCCATTAAAATCAACGAGTTGTCAGAATCTCTTTGCCGATTTTCAACGACTTTATAAGCTCATGAGAGTCTGACTAGAGTAGGACTGGCCAAGTGTACCGAGCCTGCAGGCTGACCAGAGGCTCCACTTTAAGCCCAAAGTAAAAGGCCCTGGGCAGAGGCCTACGTATATATTGTATCACGAGCATTCCGTTAATAAGTCGAATTAGTTGCATTTAAAGGCCCTTTAATTTTAACCTCCTACTGGAGTACACAAAAACAATCAAGAACCATTTGAGGGTTTCTTTGTTATTAATTTTGACATGTGTAATATATTGAATATCCTATTATCAGTAAAGCAATCAATCTTAAACTGGCAATTAACGTACCTCAGTTGCGTTGAAAGCGAAGGCTCCACATTCGGGGTTCAGGCGACACTGTCCCCCACAGGCGACAGGCGAGCCGGCCCACACCTTCTCCTGCTCCCCATCGAAACTCTCCTGCGACAGCTGGACTGTGAAGGACAGCCCCACGCCTCCCACCGCCCAGGGCCGCGCCAGGGCGCTGACCACCGCCAGCAGCCGAGCCGCCGTCGCAGCCCACCACGCCGCCATCCGCCGAATTGCGGATGTAATTGCGAAGTGACTGAAGCAGTGAGTGGGATGACTGAACTAGTGAACTGATTTGCTGATACAGCGAGCGGGGTGACTGAAATAGTTAACGGAGTAGTTAGTATACTACAATGTGATACATAATTTGAAATTATATAAATACAAATACTGGTGTCAGATTAAGCAATCTTTGGACCGCTGCCGATTCTCGAAATCACAGAGATTTCCATAGCTACCTAATGGTCTCGTAACTCTCGTTCCCAGAACTAGCTTCTACAATATTTTGATCTAACCCTCTCAACCAACTCGTTCATATGCGGAATAGTTCTACACTTTACCTTTAGAACTACTTTTACTTTACCCCCAGTTAACACGCACCCTTACTAAGTTTAGGGGCACCAACTCAAGGCTATGCTGCAAGCACCACCCTCGGCTACCAAGCGTCGCCCACCTATGAAACCGAGATATGTACTGAATTTCCCAAGTCTCGTACCTCTTATACGCTACTCATATATACGGCACATATACTATATGAATATGTGCCGCACCTCGAGCAGTACAGTGGCAAAGTAAGATATTATAATATTAAAGAAATATTTATTAAGACCACCGCAAATACTCCACCAAGCACCCCAAATCACTTCACACGAGGCCAATAAACGGTAATAACTAGCGACCAGTAACGGCATGGTGAGGTGAACACTACTGGCCTCGTATGGTAAGGATTTATCGAGATACGGAGTCCCGTTGACCAATATAACAGCTCGTCCATCCAAAATTAGCGTAAAAGGTCATTTTAAAATCACTCAATCAAATAGACATTCGCAATGTCTTAATTGTGTGAACAGCAGACATCGCGCAATATAGTTACGCCAGCAAAAAACGGTTATAATAATAATGATATTTATTACCAGTTTTGTGTTGAATTTCAAATTTTTTTGTGAAAACGCAATACTTGAATAAATTCAACTAAGTGACAAGTAATGTTTTATAATATCTTATGTAATGAGATAATTTAGCCAACTTTTGATTGAATTGTAGGAAAAATGTTTATCCAGGCACTCTACATTCGTAAATATTATTTATCGTGCACAGACTGACACCGTAATTATATATATAGTACATTGTAAAGCTTTGCTTTTCTAACATTATTGCCGCCGTGTTATCTTCCATCCGCATACACCAAGAGGATGAACTTCCGTCTATTCTGCGCACCAAGAGGGTAGACTTCCCTCTACTCCGCGCACCAAAAGGGTAGACTTCCATCTGCTCAGCTTACCAAGAGGATAGTCTTCTTCCTTCTGCTCAGCACACCAAAAGATAGTCTTCCCTCTGCTCAGCTAACCAATTAAGAGGGTAAAATTCCCTCTGCTCAGCTCACTAAGAGGGTAGACTTCCCTCCACTCAGGAGCCCCGCGTGTGAGTGACACTCGCCTCGTAAGTGCGATCTTTCAAGCCATTAGGTTTTACCGTTCGCGTGTCGAAGGGCTGTGATTTTAACGGAAATTCCAGGCAGTTCTTTTGGTGTGTAGCGCGGTGAGGAATTCACTGAAGAGCTCACCAAAATGTCTTCGAAACGCGTTAGTTTCGACTCTTTTGAGAGGTTAAACTGAGACAGCTCGGAATTTGGTAAGAATATCATTATAAAATAGACCTGGTACCCCTCTAATGCAGCGCTAATATATTCAGGTCATCAGGAGCAATATACATTAACTGCACTTCAAACAATCCGATCGAGGCTGGTGCTATAAAAGCAAACCTAAGAAGCAGCTGCGTCCAATAGATAAAAGAATTATTTTGAAGCGACATGAACTTTTGGAGAAAAGGTAATGAGATTCAAAAATATTATTTCGACTTTCGTAATATTTATAAACGTTTATCGGGTAATTGCGACAGCGATAAGTAATTGAAGTAATTAATTGAAGTAATAGTGAAGAAGTAATTGCAACTGCCGTAAGTTTAACGCTCTGCAGCTCATGCCGACACGTGCGTCCGCTGATCATGATGCTATTCTTACCTGAGTTGTGCATGACTGACAACTAAATGGTTTTGAGAATATAGAAGTTACGCCAAATTTAACAAAGATATTCTAAGTGACGTGCATCGCACTGCTAAGTGACGTGCATCGCACTGCTAAGTGACGTGCATCGCACTGCTAAGTGACGTGCANGCTGTCTCTTATACACATCTAGATGTGTATAAGAGACAGACATACACACGAGCAGCAAGTAGGAGGCACGACATACACACGAGCAGCAAGTAGGAGGCACGACATACACGATGTCAAGGGTCTTGAATAATTGCGTTCATTAACCACATCCACTCAGTAAAATAACGGGCCGCGTTGTCCAAGTAGTGACTCATTTTCCTACCCTCAGCACGAGCAGATAGAGCACGAAGCACTGATTATGCCTGGCCAAATTGGGTCAAAATGACCCACGTAAAAGGCAATTAGGAAAGGCTTCGCTATTTGAACAATGTCTCTTTTATTTCGTTTAGGAGAGTGAAACAATAATACCTTGTATCTTTGAAGGCATAACTCATACCTGACAACTTTTGCTGAAGGTTTATTAAGGAGCAGAACGTGTTAAATATACATTATATTCAAAACAACATTTTAAGTCATGTTTAAAATCGAGTTCTAATATAAAAAAGAAGAGTTGTCGGTGCTGAAGAATAGGCCTGATGTGACCTGTCGCCTATTCGTGTACTTTTCGTGACTGGTTCACAGGAGATCTAATAATATGCGTTTAAAAAGTACTTTTTAAAGATCACACTTTCAAAGAGGCCGGTGTCTCCGGTGTTACAAATGTACAGTGAATTTCTTATTTTATTTTAAATATTTTAAAAATTTGCATTTTTTAAGTTATTTTTTTATTGTCAATCGATTCATGCAATGTCATCGACTTTACGCAAGTGTGCAAAATTTCAGAACGATTGGACAGGTAGAAGTGTGTTAAATGTCGATTATAAGATTTGCAGCAGACAGACAATCAAGAAGTGTATAGTTAAAATACAGGGTCTGCCATATTTATGGTAACGCATGTTTTTTGTAATTTGTCAATGAAACAAACAGGTACATTATTTTTTTATTGGATGAGCATAGTAGCCAAGAATTACCTAAACAATTCTCAGACATATTTATTCAATATGACCACCCTTATTTTTAATGACGGCCTCCAATCTAGGCGGGAAAGCTCCACAGGAGACACGCAGCATTTCTTGAGGGATCAAGTCTCACTCTCGTGTCAATTTAGACTTCAAACTATCCAAAGAATCTTGAGGTGTTCTGCAGACCCTACTCTCTAAAATAGCCTACACAGAAAAGTCGAGAGGATTCAAATCAGGGCTTCTTGAGGGCCGTTCATTTTTGCTAATAAACGCTGGGATGTGACCCTGAATCCAGTTTTGGGTCATGTTTAAGCCAGGTGATGGGGCAGAGTCTTGTTGAAAACTCCATGGTGAGCCGTTGAAGTGTTTACGGGCCCAAATTAACATCACAGCTTCCAAAATGTCTGAAATGTATCGATGTATCGCTGACTGTTCAATCTCACTCCTGCATGAGGGGCCAAAAAGAGTGGGGACCTCCCAGTGGCGGTTACCGCGATCCAAACCATCACGGACAAGGGATTTTGACGTCGTGTTGCTGTTCTGGTTGCCACAGATCCATCCCAACTCCAAACTCTGTCATTTTGACGGTTAGCGCTTTATTCAATGTCAATTTTTTTCTCGTCACTGAACACCAAGTTGGGCAGCGTGCCATCCTCAATGAGATCCAGAATGTGCTGGCATCTTTCGAGCCTCATTCGTTCATGACGGTCTGTTAGTTCATGCCTTGTTTGCATATTGTAAGGGAGGTTTTGAGGGCATCTTTGAGGACTCTACGCACTGATGTCTGACTGACTCCTGCTTCTACAGCCAATTTTGCAGCTGAGCGACGAGGGTTTCTCCTCAACTTCTCCCTCGTGTTTTTTTCGGACACTTTGTTGCTTCCTTGACCAGGTCGATTGCATGTTTCACCAGTTTCCTTGAATTTTTTTACCACCTTACACACAGTTTCACGACGAATTTGGAGCTTTTTTGCAATGAATTACGCAAGTGTGCCAAATTTTAGAACGATTGGACAGGTAGAAGTGTGTTATATATCGATTATATTATAAGATTTGTGGCAGACAAACAAACAAACAAGAAGTGAAGTTCATGAGAAGTGTTGTAAAAGCTGAAGATAGTTTGAAATAGCTACTAGACTTCCACTCGGTTTGATATGGTGCTGGGTATTTCAAGTCTGAACATGTACCACTTCATAGCATTGTTCGTTAACATTCCTGAACGCGTTCACGTAATTATATAGTTATGGTTTGCGTCTAAATTTTGCCCGCGTTTACGTCTTCACACTTTGTTCACGTAGCACTGTCATGATAATTGTCATGATATAGACGTGGTTTATTATAGACGCGATATATTGTAGACGTGATATATTGTAGACGCGATACATTAAATATCAACTCAACGTGGCTTATAGAAAAGGAAAACCGGATCGTAAATGCATTAATTTACTCCGTCGGCATTTCTTCAGTATAATCTAGCGGTCGGACTTTTACGAGAATAATCACTGTTAACGCCATGTCATGCATTCGTCTTTCTTAATGCTATTCCTTTCGGAATTGTGTGTCAAGGTACCAATGCCAGCATACGTGACCTTTTATATGTAATAATATTCCTACCTGCGTGGTGCCTGGCCAGGTTCAACATGATAAAAAAATCAATTGGAGCTTTTAGTGAACGCTGGGCAGAAATGGCGGCTGTAATACAACACGGAACTCTGGTCCATTATATTAAGTCTCTGATCCATTAGTAAGTCTTTGGCGCATTAGTGAGTCTCTGACGCATTAGTGAGTCTCTGGCGCATTAGTGAGTCTCTGATCCAATAGCGAGTCTCTGGCGCATTAGTTAGACTCAGGCGCATTAGTGAGTCTCTGGCGCATTAGTGAGTCCCAGGCCAAAATAAGCAAGCCCTAGCTCTACACAAGCTTCTAGGCATTTTATCATTCCTTACACTATATACATTTCTCCACATATGCTGATTCGCTAGAAATCTATACCTGGCTCCTGAACACTCAAAGCTTTCAGTCGAATGTATGGGATAACTATCATAATATGTGACTCTATGACACAATTACAAGAGCTACGCTGTGCTACTCTAGCAATTACAAGTGCTACTCTCTCTGTAATTTCAAGTGCTTTCCAGCCTGTTGGATGTTCGCACCATTCACAACAATACGTTGCCTTATTTTGTTATCTTCTTTAACCAAAGTTGATCAACATCATTTTCCTGTGTACCTAATAGCTCCCACCAGACATCTAACATTGTTATAATCTTTATCAAACATTGTTTCGACGAAATCAACTTGTAATCAACGGTATTCTGACGAAATAAACTCATAATCAACGTTGTTTCAACGAAATCAAGTCGTAATCAACGTTGTTTCAACAAAATCAAGTCGTAATCAGCGTTGTTTCAACAATCTAACCCGTACTAGTTCGGTTAGGTTAATTGCGATAAAGTTGCATTGATATGTTTTGAAAATGTTTTATTATCATTAAATGTTTATGAGTAAATCCCAATAGCAGAACAATAAATATTTAGAGATTTCCAATAATTTTGGCACTTGTAGCGGCTAATGTAGCGACGCTACATTTTACTGTAGCGGTAGCGGTAGCGCTCGCTACAATCTAGTGGGTGAAGCGGTAGCGGTAGCGCCCGCTACATTTAGAGCATGTAGCGGTAGCGCCGCTATATTTCAAAGTAGCGCAGCCCAGCGCTGCATATATATACCTAAAATTTTCGAAAATTTATAAATTTGCTGAAAATCCATACATGGCTCCTGAAAACTCAAAGCTTCATGCCAAAATATTTTGGATAACTATTATAATTTGTGACTCTATAACACAATTTCAAGTGCTACTCTGTGCCGTCATTTCCAGTCTGTTGGATGTTCGCAGCATTCAGAATAATATGTTCTCTTATTTTGCTATCTGCTTTAACCAAAGTTGATCAACATCATTTTCCTGTGTACCCAATAGCTCCCACCAGACAACTAACATCTTATCTTTATCAAACATTGTTTCAAACAAAATCAACTCGTAATCAGCGTTGTTTCAAGATTATTTGCCTAGAGAGTAGTTTCCGTGAGGAGGGAAAGACTTTTTGGAATTGTTGAATAAATTGAAATCCAATTAATATAAAAGGCAATTTCAAACAACTTCCCAATAAACACATGTACTTTGAGGAAAGGAAAAGACACATTAAAAATGAAGGCACATTTCTGGTACACTCAGAAAAATTAGTGACTTCTTTTACAGAGAGTAAAGCAGTTTTTGCCTTTGACTCATCCTGACTCAGTCTAGCCCAGCCGCTGCATATTTAATTTGGAGATTTGGAATGAATTAATTCCGCTTTATTTTTTCGCACACAAGATCGAGGTAATGAGGGGCAAGGTAAGCGAGTTATGTTATAATATTTTCTACGGTATTCGGTCAATGTTTGTGCATTCAAACAAACGTGAAATACAGTGAAGTTCATAGTCTAATACATTGGGTTAGAAAATCTGGGTTTATAAATAAGACGTAGCTCAGAAATTCCGCACGTTGCTTCGTCAGAGTATAATTTTTGTAGAGCAATAGCGATGGCAAACTAGGGTGCAATTTAAAGCCACACAACTGAATGGTGCTAGTAAATTATATTGTTACCAGTCACCAATTACAATTATGACAAACTCATTCATCTATACTCTGAAAAATGAATGGATCATATTGTCCAAACAGCGACGCACTTTCTTGCCCACAGCGCGAGCAGGGAGCGTACTTAGCACTGATGCGCTCATATGTTGGAAAAAACTGTGTCAGGATTACCAACGTAAGCACCAAAAGTGCATCGCTATTTGGACAAAATCTCACTCATTTTTCTGGCCATTTAGTAGCTAATCGTTCTGATCAAGAAGGGCTGCGTTGAACCAGGCAAAATTCTCCTGAACACTTGATGAAACTTTAGGGATGCGAGTACTGGCAGACAGTGGCTTTAGACAAGATGATCTGATTGGTGCAGGACACCCTGTATGGCGAGTAGTAGTTACTAGCAATACATTGAGGAGCCAAGTAGGACCGGGCGGTATCAACCATCTTGAAGATCGAGGCGTTGACAGCCCCTCCTGTCAACGTGGTGAAGGTGGCGTTCTCGTTAGCCCTCATGAGGTCATACCAGACATTCCCCTGACTCTGGACAGCCACCAGGTCCTTGAGCACAGGCTGTAACTGCACTAGTCGCAGGCCCAGTCCCAGACAGAGGGCCAGTGACATGCTGGAAAATGGTAGAGGACATTTCTATTTATTGTGTGTGATATTATTCAAGACTTTTTCGATATTATGAAGTTCGTCTTACGATAAGTCATTTATGTGATTCATACATCATTCATGATGAATGATTTTTCATTAGAGGTCAGAAAGTTCGAACGAGAAATCACCAACACTCACCGGATACCCCAAAACTCAGGATAGCCTTAACGTAAGTCCTTATCCCATAGACACAGGCAGCATCTCTTTTCTTACGATCCCTGTAACAAAAAGTTTATTCCCCGGCGAACTTCCTTGGTATCACATACTTTACGATCTTCGTATCAATGAGTGAAATACTCTGCTGAATTCTCTTGGTATCCCATAACTCACGATCCCCGTGTCAGTGAGTGCAGTCTCTTGCTGAACTCTCTTGGTATCCCATAACTCACGATCCCCGTTTCAGTGAGTGTAATCTCTTGCCGAACTCTCCTAGTATCACATAACTCACGATCCCCGAGTCAGTGAGTGCAGTCCCTTGCTGAAATCTCTTGGTATCCCATAACTCGCGATTCCCGTATCAATGAGTGCAATCTCTTGCCAAACTCTCTTAGTAACCTATAACCCACGACCCCCGTATCAGTGAGTGCCATCTCTTACCGAACTCTCTTAGTATCCCATAACTCACGATCCCCGTCTCAGTGAGTGTAATATCTTGCCGAACTCTCTAAGTATCCACAACTCACGATCCCCGTCTCAGTGAGTGCAATGTCTTGCCGAACTTTCTTGATGTCTTATACCTAACTCATGGTTCCAGTATTATTGAAAGCAATACATTGCCGAACTCTCTTGATATGCCATACTCACGATACCCGCCCGTATCAGTGAGCCCAATTTCTTGCCGCACTCTCTTGGTATCCCTTACCTCAAGATCCCGTATCAGGGAGTCCAATCTCATGCCGAACTGTAGTAATATCCCATAACTTGCGATCACCGCAACAACGAGTTAATCTCTCGACGAACTGCCATGGTATGCCACAAATTATGATCACCGTAATAATGAGTGTTTACTTTAGCCTAAATCCCTAGGTATCGAATACCTTACGATCAACATAGAATCCGCAGATCTCTATCCTTCCTGCTTACCCGCATTTGTCATGGGGAGTAGGAGGAGGCAGACGGAAAAGGTAGTCGCCGCCGGACAGGGACATGCCTCTGTAGTAGAGGCCCGGGAGACCCGGCGAGCCCCGCGTCTGCCGCACGAACAGCACGCAGTTCGGGACCTGCGCAGTGGAGAGGATATCAGAGGGGATATATCCTGCACAGTAGAAAGCATATCGGTGGATATCTAACCTGCCCAGAGGAGAGAATATCAGTGGATATCTAAATCAGTGTTGCTCCTATCACTTGATGTGCCATCACACAATAAAGTGTAGGTGATCTATTAATAATTGAATATTTGAGGAGAAACTAAAAAAGTAATCTTCAATCGGACATATAAAAAAATTGGTTGAATTCGAACTTTTTACCTTTCTGCGCTGTATTTTATTGAAATTCTTCGAGTAAATTAGTGAAAAAATACAAATCCGGGAATTAGGTTAATGAAACATTTATTATATATATGTATATACACATATATGAAGGCTTAAATTTTATCAGTTCATAGCAGATTTGCAGTTACGATGTTGTTCATCTTAACTCATCAAACGCTGGAAAAGAACACGTCATTTCCACTCATTTAATGACTGAATAAGGTTGATTAAACGTTTATGATTCGATATCAACGCATATCAAACCTTATTTAACGTCGTTTGGCTAATGTGTTTTAAATTTTCAACTTACGCAACAGACGATGAGTTGACATCCCTCGACTCCTTCAGGATACCGATGTTTAAACTAAACGACATTTTACTGCTACTAAAATATAGTAATATAGTAAATTATAAGGTAGACTTTATACTATATAGCTTACTATTTACCTTAAGAAAGTTGCTAATTTATTTTGGAAAGAGCCTTCACTCAAGTATGTTTATTTCGGAGAATTTTCAAAGCTCATAGACCCTAGTGCAGTAGGCATGGTTGAGCATATAACAGTGAGAGGGGTGACTCAATCAGTGAGCTGGATGACTGAAACAATTAAACTGCTGGGGTGACTCAATCAGTGTGCGGGAGGACTGTAAGGAAGAGAGGCGTGACTGAAACAGTGAGCAAGTTGAATGAAAAATTTGATAAATGAACAGCAAGTGGGGGGGGGGAATTTTATTAGTTAACGTCAAGGGACCAAACCTTTTTAAAGGGACCAAAGCTTGGAACCACACGTACAAATCTAGAAGCCATGTGAGTGGAAACTAGACTTACTAGAGGCTGTGCGCCCTGCCTGACAACAAATAATTTAGGCGGTTTCGGGATCATTTTCTTATAATATTCATGCCTTGCAAGGCAGACTATTATATTCATTGCACCACTCGAATGATCATTCTATACACGCTTTCTCAAGATCATTGCTCGTATTATTATTTTTATCATGTAGCAAATGACATTCATTTAGAACTATTTTTAAATTGTAAACTAATTTTCAAATTTGTTTCGTTTTCATACAAATTTTCATTGCATATGATATGCATACATATAATATGTATGTAAATATGGTAATAGAACGTAGATATCATAAACCATTTAAGGCAGTAGAATGTAGATATCATTAACCTTCTCAACGGATAATCGCATGCGTTATACACTCTGAAAAATGAATGTGTCATATTGTCTAAAGAATGACACACGTAGAATTGATCCGCGCTTTTGCCGGCCAAACTGGGCCAGTATGCCCCACCCGAAGACGAAATGTGTTGCAAATTGGACAATGGCTCTCCCATTTCTCTGAGTATACATAATACAAGGAAGTTATTTAATAGTGATTAAATGATTACTAAATCAAGGCTAGCACGTAGAGAAATAAATGAGTATTGTGCAAATAGCGCGGCACTTTTTGCTCATATGTGGGTCATCCTGACCTAGTTTTGTCCGACAAAAGGGCGTATCAGTGCTACGTCAGCTCCCTGCTCGTGCTGAGTAAGAAAATGAGTTACATACTAGTTAGACAATAACCAATTAATTTTTCTGAGAGTGCTGTAATGTACCTACAAATATCTTGTTTACCACATAAATGCTATATTTCCCATATAGATGCATCATATGAATTATAAATACGACATAGATACCCCATTTAAATTATAAATGTTATATTTGCCTTTTAGATGCCTAATTTTGTAATTGTACTCTTCTTTATTCTTTTCTTCTTTCACACACATAAGTAACACAGCACGACTCAATAGAAAGAGAAAAAAACATGCTATTTGGTAATGAAAGCTTACAGGTGAAAAGCCCATACAAGCTATAAAAAAATATAACCCAGTACTCACTGCAGTGAGTGACAGAGAGCGCATTTTCTCGTCGACGAAAACTTGAGGTCATGGACGGACAGACAGACAGACAGACGGACATGGCGAGCACAATAGTGCATTTTCTCCATAAATGAGAAAATGCGCTAAAAAGCATCGCAGGCGTAATAGGTGACAAGTATGAACGTAATAGTGGCAACAAGTACAACGAAAATTTATCCAAAACAACACATCCTAAATTAAAGGCAGTACATAAGTAAATTATCACAAGAAAAAAACTACCATATGATAAATTTAAGTAAAATTAATATTGAGTTAGAATAAGATCACGAAATTTTGTATTTAAAATGAATTGAGAACAGTTTATTCTGAAATCATCAGGCAGTTCATCAAAATGTTATACACAATAAAAAAAAGTACCATTTTTCTCTATTTCTAAACTGACCGGTGGAAGGTTGAGACAAACGCCACTGGCATCAAATTATAAATACCCTATTTACTCTATAGAGACAACATTTAAATTATAAATGCCCCATTTACCAAGTGGATACCCCGTTTATATTAAAAATACCCCTTTACCCTATTGATACTCAATTTACCTTATAGATACCACGTTAAAATTAGTAATACCCCATTTACCTTATAGACACCACATTAAAATTATAAATACTATATATACCTTATAGATACCTAATTTACCCAATAGATATATCATTAAAATTTTAAATACTATATTATTTTATCTAATAGATACCCCATTTAAATTATAAATACCATATTTTCCTTATAGATACCCATTTACCTAAAAGATACCAAATTTAAATTATAAATACCATATTTACCTTATAGAAACCTCATTTAAATTATAAATACCATATTTTCCTTATAGATACCCATTTACCTAAGATACCAAATTTAAATTATAAATACCATATTTACCTTATAGAAACCTCATTTAAATTATAAATACCCCATATACCTTATAAATACAACATATCTTATAAATGCCATATTTGCCACATAAATGCCATACCGTTCTTGAAGCAGGTCCAGCGGGAGTTAATTCGCTGTCCCGCGACGCCTGCTGGACACTGATGGGCCGGCCGATGCTACCACACATTCTTGGACATAAACCATTGATTTCACTTTCTTATAATGGGGCGAAAATTATTATTCTTTGTCCATGCTCCATTTTAACCGGAGTTTTATGATTTTGTTCAGTGCAAGTGAAACTCGTTAATTTTTATTTTAAGACAGTGCTCCATGCCAATTAGAATTTTATGATTTTCTTTAGTGCACCCAAAACAAAGCGTACCTTTCTCATGCTAAGTGACTGAGCACATGACAAAATCGGCATTTTTACCTGAAACTCGCATTCCAGGTAAGAATAGTACTACGAATAAGGCAATATGTGTAGCGGTATAGACATTTAAGGTTTTATTCACAACTTAGGTAAGAATAGCACTATATACACAGCATTATTAATATAGTACGTGCAGGTATGAATAGTATTGTGAATAAGACGATATGTGTGGCGGCATGGACAGGGAAGGTTTTATTCAAAACTTAGGTAAGAATAACACTATATACAAGAAAGTTGAAATATCTCTTTGAGTCTTTGTTAAGTTCCGGATCAAATCTGGGGATCTTTTATTTTATTGAAAATATTAACGTGTTAAAATAGTACACATTTGTGGAGTCTTAAAGTGGCATCAATCATGTAGGCTTGGGGATGAGGGAGGGGGGAGGATTTTAAGGGTGTATAGCTAATGCACTACACCCCCAAAGAAGGAGTGACGAGGTAATTGTTTAAAATTATAGAGGAGATAATGGTGGATAAAATTGCGGAATAAAAGCTTCATGTCTGACGCTTTTCGGTGAAATTTTTGCGTTACCCCTTCATGGTGGCACGTAGTATGTGTGTTATTAATGTTATTCCTACCAGAGTTGTGGTTAACCCTTTAGGGGTGTATAGCTAATGCACTACCCCCACAAAAAAGGAGTGACGAGGTAATTGTTTAAAATTAAAGAGGAGATAATGGTGGGTAAAATTGCGGAATAAAAGCTTCATGTCTGACGCTTTTCGGTGAAACTTTTGCTTTACCCCTTCTTGGTGGCACGCAGTATGTATGTTATTAATGTTATTCCTACCAGATTTGTGGGTTAACCCTTTACTGCCATGCCGGCACACGCACATAATGCTATTCCTACCAGAGTTGTGGGTTAACCCTTTACTGCCATGCCGGCACACGCGTCTTCTTATCCATAATGATATTCCTACCACAGGAATTTCATTTATATTCATTTTTTAAATTTGGAATTCAATTGTGCATAGTAACAAAAACTTGCTCCATCATAACACTCGTTTACGAATAATACCACGTTTACTTTATTTAAAAACACAATAAGTATAACTGTTGAAAATGAAATTTAATTTAAACGAAATTTTTTTACTCAATTGACGGTCTTTATTGGCGACTTATAACAAACAGTAATTAATTTAATTCAATTTTTTATTAATAACAATCACCTTTTTAAAAGTTCTGAGAGAATTTCCTTATAAACGGGTGTATATGCGTTATTTTGCGACATAATTTATTATATATATTTTGGCTTTTTCTGTCTCATCGGGGATAGAAACGTTCTCGGGACTCGATGTATAAAGCTACGGCGTCGATCGTATGGTCGGAGAACTCAAACGACACGTTACATCGCACATGTGTAGCACTTGTCAACTACTGCGGGGGGCCGTACTTATGGTTGCTAGCCTTTATATAGCATTTGCTTCCGCCCACTACCAAGGACTTGATCGCGTGATCTATCACGTGTATTCCAGATAGAGACTCATGTGGAGTACACAGCAGCAATCAAGGGCCGTTTGAGGGCTTCCTTGTTACTAATTTCAAAGCCTGTGTAATTTATTAAATATCCTATTAACAGTAAAATTATTTTTATCAGATTCATATAGTCTACCGAGATCGAATCACAGAAATAAATATAATAAGTTTTGATGAAATTGAATGCTTAGACGCAATAACCTTGTTACGGGGCCAGTATACCAACTGGGCGCAACGTGAGACTATCTTATCCGCAATAACCCAGCCACGGTTCGTCGTACTTCTTGCGACTCAACGTCAATAGGGGAATAAAGACGACAGCACATTACACTTTCCTTCGACAATGCAAGGCACAACAGTGAATGAGAGTGTTAGTCATGTCTCGACTTCGGAGGTCTCTCTGCATGAGAGATCAAACTAATTAGCGACAGTTTCTTCAAATACTTAATTACTAAACACACACAATAAAACTTTATAAGATTTCTTATCACCTGCAATCCCTAGACCAGTGCAAACTATTTTTACTTGGATAAACATTCAAGGTTAGGTCATAAAAGACAACGGTATTAATCCTTCAAATATAAGGTGATCAAGTACACACCTGTTCACCGTGGTGGCGCAGAACGAATGATCCTAAATAGAGCTGCTACTATTCCGCAACACAGAGCGGATCCGGCAACATCGCACGGAAGTCTAAAGCCATTTTATTAGAAAATTATCAATGTAAAAGACATCTATAAAAGTTGCATTTCTCTCCTCTACA
>NW_025944614.1:82240-84235 GCF_000764305.2 Hyalella azteca
CATCCCGTCCCTCCATCCCGTCCCTCCATCCCGTCCCTCCATCCCGTCCCTCCATCCTGTCCCTCCATCCCGTCCCTCCATCCCATCCCTCCATCCCATCCCTCCATCCCGTCACTCCATCCCGTCACTCCATCCCGTCACTCCATCCCGTCACTCCATCCCGCCCCTCCATCCCGTCCCGTCCCTCCATCCCGTCCCTCCATCATATATCCCTCAGCTATGTGCTCAGTGATATCAGTAGAATATATTGCTGAGTATCGTACGATTAGTTTAATTGTTACGATCAAATTCAAGATCCTACGTGAACCTTGTGAGGAACTTAAGAAAGTCATTTATATTAAGTGAATTCCCAATCATTGCTAAAATCCATAAGGATAAAATATGAATTATTTGTTTCATAAAAGCTATAATATGAAGTCCTCGTATTACGTATATGCTTAATGAATTTTCAATCGCCTCATCGACAAAAGTAACGAATATTTCTCAAAATTTCGTAATTATTCAAATATTTGGCTATTATATTTATATTTTGTTATGCATTTTTTTTGCTTAAATCCACCTGGCAGATGACGTCGAAAAAAACTTTCATTGACGTCGATTCAACGAAAAACGTTCATATCAACGTTGATTTATTGACAGATGTCATATGGGTACAAACAAATCACCGGCCAAGTCAATTTCCCTTTTACAGTGCCACAATAATAGGATGAATACATACCTACTATATGACAGAAATACTCTGTAGCTGTGTATACGAACAATTGTACGATGTTGTGTTTCGTACGTAAGCAGTGCTTTTTTATGCACGTTTTAAGCGTATTAATTAGTTATTAACTACCTGAGGCAGGTTCTGGTGCCTTGACTTAAATGAGGATAAATGAAGCACAAGTTAAGTACAGATTAGATACTTATACTTAGTGAGAATATATCGGCTTACAGTTTAGGATAATCATATTATAAGTTGGAGCTTTAACACTGATGTCTTCGGCGTTCAGTTGAAGTATGGATAAGTCTAGAGTGTATCTTCTACTCTGACATTAATTTAGGCTTACTGCCCTGATGGATACGGACAGGAGTAAGGGCGTACACACGTCTGTTCTCGGCCCAATTAAGACTGAGTTTCCTGGTCTGGTCAGAGCTCAAATAGCTTCGCTGATTGACGTCACCAAGGGCGTGACTTGATAAACAGGAAAGGCTAATACAAGGAAATGCTCATGAACATATCGCATGTGAAGGATCTTATCTTTCAACAAGGAAGACATCAATCAGGAAATATCAAGGGACGAATGATATCAACCTTGTCATCTGACACCTTCCTCCGTACGGGTAAATTTTTAGATCGTCCTCGATCTTATCAAAGCAAACGGAAGTGTTAACGCTCCTGAATTTTAGTGTTATTTAAAAAGCAAAAAAATTACAAATTACAGCATGTCGATAACCATGCTGTAAGCAAGAATAAAGAATCAGTAAAGCATTTATCTAAAAGATCTTAAATGGCAAATTCAGATTCACAATAGCACCTTCCTCCCTACGGGAAATTGGTCTCTCAATTTGACATGAATGAATTGGTATACATACATAAAACATCATACAATAATATAGCAGGTTAGTGAAGCGACATTGGAATGTCGTCAAATTTTAAGTACGTTAAGGTGCTGCTCGTAACGTATCGAATAACGTTTGACAACCAATAAAAATTTGTCGTAGTGGGAAATTATCCAAATGGTCGTTGACGCCTGGACGTGTGAGTATTGAAACGCCGCCAGTTCTACAAGGCGCGCAATAATCTTGCTCTCTAATAGACGCAGATTTAATTGAAAATGAGTGCTCACTGATACGAGACAATGCCTCTGGTATATAAGTCTCTGTATAAGAATAAGAATAAGAAGTGAGTCTCTGGTCTATTAGTGAGTCTCTGGCGTATTAGTGAGTCTCTGGCGCATTAGTGAGTCTCTGGCGCATTAGTGAGTCTCTGGCGCATTAGTGAGTCTCTGG
>NW_025944614.1:85111-97543 GCF_000764305.2 Hyalella azteca
CGTTAATGCTGTATTAACTAATGAGTAAGGGGCCGTTAATGCTGTATTAACTAATAAGTAAGGGGCCGTTAATGCTGTATTAACTAATGAGTAAGGGGCCGTAAATGCTGTATTAACTAATGAGTAAGGGGCCGTAAATGCTGTATTAATTAATAAGTAAGGGGCCGTTATTGATGTACTAATTAATGGACTTCTGGATACCGATTGACCAAGTCCCACTTAATCGCGTTTTTTCATTCACAATTTGGTAATTGGTTTCCATTTATTTACCTGGACTTCTATGTTTTTCATATTTATTTGTATTCACTATTTGCTAATCTGTTAATTGAACTTCACGTGTCGCACTGAACGCATCAAGTTCGCAACAATTCTTTAAAACTTATTTTTAAACTTGACAGTTTATGCACTGAAATATCAACAAATTTACAAGTATTTCCACTTTAACGCACACTTTAGTCATTATAGTACTGATTATTTTATTACAACACTTCTATTTACTTTCAATTCTTGTTGTCTGTCTGCTAAAAATCTTATAATCGATATTTAACACACTTCTACCTGACCAATCTATCTGAAATTTTGGACACTTGCGTTAAGTCGTAAACAATTCTTGAATCAATTCACGGAATAAAAAATAATTAAATATTAAATAAATAACTTTAAAAACCTAATTTTTTTAATACAGGGTGCGCCACAGAAACTTACTTATTTAAAAAAATTCCTGTGCGGTTAGTTGGTCGGGTAGAGGGGCGAGAGGGGTGCATCTGAAAGGGAAAGTTCCCAAGTTTGTTTCTCAAAGTTTCTGAAATAAATTTGCTGTAGTGCAAGAATTAACTGAACGCGATTTTGTTGCCCCTCAAAATGCATGTAAAATGCTGGTTGACAACCTGCCTGAAGACGACAAGTATTTCCACTTTAACGCACACTTTAGTCATTATAGTACTGATTATTTTATTACAACACTTCTATTTACCTTCAATTCTTGTTGTCTGTCTGCTACAAATCTTATAATCGATATTTGACACACTTCTACCTAACCAATCGATCTGAAATTTTGGACACTTGCGTTAAATCGTAAACATTTCTTGAATCAATTCACGGAATAAAAAAGAATTAAATATTTAATAAATAACTTTGAAAATATGATTTTTTTAATATTTGAAAATAAAATAAGAAATTCATTGTACATTTGTAACATCAGAGACACCGGCCTCTTTAGAAGTGTGATCTTTAAAAAGTAGTTTTTAAACGCAAATTTTTTTTAACCTCTATACCATGAAAAAATAAGTTCAAAGAGTCATGAAAATTGATTATTATAAATTGTAATGCATAATCATACATTGAAACATCTCAGTTCAACACATAATGAAATTATTCAAATCAGTGATTGAATGAAATTATTCAAATTAAATTGAGAGCTTTGTGAAGTTCAACCCATAATCATTTCGTCTTCAATTTCAACACAAGTTTCGGGCTTGAAAATTAAATTTCAAAAGCACCGTGAGCTTACAATGAGTTATTTAGAGATGAGTTGGCCGTAGGTTGGCCGTACTTAACGCGACCGTGACGGGTGTGAGCCATAACAAGTATGTTTAATTTTAAACTAATGACTTACTATATGCTTATAATGAGGTGAAAATAAATAATTATTGAGCGTGTTTACACACTAACATGTGAGTGTGATGCGTGTAGCCTTATTGCGTGTTACTCACTACGATATCGCAAACTATATTATTTTAAATATGTTATTATCAATTTTAATGTATTATTCAATTCTGTAGTCAGCGTGAGGTCGCTGAGTACATTCATCTTTTTTTATAGTGAAAAATTTCGACACCAAAATGAATTAAAATAATTTCGAAATTTGACTCTTGATTCCTGAATTTATTTTAATGTTAAGAAATGACCAAAAATTTTGAAGCAATTCATTAGATGTGACATCAATCTAATCTAAACTGGCATTAAAGCATAAACTGGCACCGTGTAATTTGATTTGTATCGTGTGCAAATATACGTTGTACCGATTAACTTATATCTCATTTCCCCTTGTGAACAATTTTTGAAACCGTTATTTAATTAATTTACTTTGAAATATAAATTTATTTCAGTATCTGTAATATTTTCGTATAGTCTTAGGCTGTGATTTATCATTTGAGCGCAGCCTTAGTCCACCGCGCAACTGTCGTGCCAACACATTAATAAATAAGACGTCCAGGAAAAATACTAATGTTTGAAGTAAAAATGCAACGATATTGATGACACTAGAGTACCTTGATGATATTTTGGCCCTAAAATGATATTGTTGATACTAGAGTACCTTGATGATATTTTGGCCCTAAAATGACATTGATAATACTAGAGTAACTTGATGATATTTTAGCCCTAAAATGACATTGATGATACTAGAGTAACTTGATGATATTTTAGCCCTAAAATGACATTGATGATACTAGAGTAACTTGATGATATTTTAGCCCTAAAAAGATATTGATGATACATGAGTACCTTGATGATATTTTAGCCCTAAAAAGATATTGATGATACATGAGTACCTTGATGATATTTTAGCCCTAAAATGATATTGATGATACTAGAGTACCTTGATGATATTTTAGCCCTAAAATGATATTGATGATACTAGAGTACCTTGATGATATTTTAGCCCTAAAATGATCATATGGATTGTTTACCCTGTACAAATCGTGCATCAAGCCCGTCTGTACATGCAGTACTTGTGGGAGAAAATAAGCAGTGGCCGACATTATATTTTATTTAGAACAGATTTATACTTAGATTTTATTTAGTACGAAATATTGAAAATTATTCAAAAAAGGCATTACGTTAGAATTGGCACTACCTCATTATAATAGCTTTTTGAAGCGTACTAATAAAATCCAGTTTTATACTAATAAAATCAAATATCTCAAGTGAGCAAGCTTATAAATGCAAAATTGATCTGTTGTCGCAGGTAACCCATGCGCTTGCATTTAAACCATGTAAGGAAATTATTATATCATTACAGGTATCTATCGTTACCGGCAAGTGCCAGCCCGTGATAGTCAAAAAAATTAAGTGAGAACATTTCATAATTTCAAATTATTGTCCGGGCCCGTTAAGTTGATGGCCCGTTCTAGGAGGCCAGCCGACGTCCTCCATGTAGAGTAGTTACTGGCAGAAACGGGCTCTACAACGGGCGCGGCTACGGGCCTGGAGTTCAACGGAGTGCCGTAGTAAAGAGTGACGTTCACGTCAGAATTGTTCCAGTTCGTCACTTCCAGCTCGGAGATCTGAAAATAAAATGATCATATGAATTGTTTGCACTGTACAAATTGTGCATCAAGCCCATCTGTAGCACGCAGTACTTGTGGGAGAAAATAAACAGTGGCCGACATTATATTTTATTTAGAACAGATTTATATTTAGATTTTATTTAGAACAGATTTATACTTAGATTTTATTTAGAACAGATTTATACTTAGATTTTATTTAGAACAGATTTATACTTAGATTTTATTTAATACGAAATATTGAAAATTATTCAAAAAAGGCATTACGTTAGAATTGGCACTACCTCATTATAGTAGCCTTTTAAAGCGTACTGCTAAAATCAAGTCCGTTTGACTGCAGACATCATAAAATATTTTAAGTGAGAAAGCATAGATAGCAAAACTGAGTTGGAGAAGGAAAGCTCCAAAGTTTCGCTGGTAATGACGTATTTGAGTTTCAAGGCCAACTTCCACTTCCGCACTCGCCAACTTATGATGATTTAAAATAAAACTTTTAATAGTGTAAAAGTTAAAACAGGTAACCTGTTGTCGCAGGTAGCCCATGCGCTTGCATGTAAACCCTGTAAGGAAATTACCAAATCATTACAGGTATCTATCGTTACCGGCAAGTGCCAGCCCGAGATAGTCAAAACAATTAAGTGAGAACATCTCATAATTTCAAATTATTGTCCGGGCCCGTTAAGTTGATGGCCCGTTCTAGGAGGCCAGCCGACGTCCTCCATGTAGAGTAGTTACTGGCAGAGACGGGCTCTACAACGGGCGCTGCTACGGGCCTGGAGTTCAACGGAGTGCCGTAGTAAAGAGTGACGTTCACGTCAGAATTGTTCCAGTTCGTCACTTCCAGCTCGGAGATCTGAAATGGTCAGGGAATATCTTCAGTATCCAATTATAACACCTTTTATCATAACTTAATGATAATAAATTTTTTATCGTAGTTTTATTTACCATTGAAATATTATATTATATAAAACTAAATATGTATTATTGAATGAATCCTACAAAGTTACTTAAATATTAGGCTCAAAATGCGTAGACTTTGAGCAGAATTTCCCCCCACCTCCCAGTTCTTCATTTTGCCATAAAACTTCATTGTACTTCGAAGCTCCGTGATAAATGTTTTTTAAGCAAACTAGAACTATGCTGAATATCAGTTGAAAATTGCTTAAATTTAAAATGAATTAAAATGTCCCTCAATGAAGTCTCGCGTTCTTTTATATATAACCAGTGAATTAAATTCGTAAAGAGCAGGATACTCACGAGACGGAGTTACTCACGAGCTGGAGATACTCACGCGCTGGAGTTACTCACGAGCTGGAGTTACTCACGCGCTGGAGTTACTCACGCGCTGGAGATACTCACGCGCTGGAGTTACTCACGAGCTGGAGTTACTCACGCGCTGGAGTTACTCACGCGCTGGAGTTACTCACGCGCTGGAGTTACTCACGCGCTGGAGTTACTCACGCGCTAGAGTTACCTGTCTCTTATACACATCTAGATGTGTATAAGAGACAGGCGTTGGAGTTACTCACGCGTGTAACAGCCACAGCGTTGGAGTTACTCACGCGTGTAACAGCCACAGCGTTGGAGTTACTCACGCGTGTAACAGCCACAGCGTTGGAGTTACTCACGCGTGTAACGGCCACAGCGTTGGAGTTACTCACGCGTGTAACAGCCACAGCGTTGGAGTTACTCACGCGTGTAACGGCCACAGCGTTGGAGTTACTCACGCGTGTAACAGCCACAGCGTTGGAGTTACTCACGCGTGTAACGGCCACAGCGTTGGAGTTACTCACGCGTGTAACAGCCACAGCGTTGGAGTTACTCACGCGTGTAACGGCCACAGCGTTGGAGTTACTCACGCGTGTAACAGCCACAGCGTTGGAGTTACTCACGCGTGTAACGGCCACAGCGTTGGAGTTACTCACGCGTGTAACAGCCACAGCGTTGGAGTTACTCACGCGTGTAACGGCCACAGCGTTGGAGTTACTCACGCGTGTAACAGCCACAGCGTTGGAGTTACTCACGCGTGTAACGGCCACAGCGTTGGAGTTACTCACGCGTGTAACAGCCACAGCGTTGGAGTTACTCACGCGTGTAACGGCCACAGCGTTGCCGATGGCGTCGACGTTGTAGCCGAGTTCGGCCCAGAGTTGCCCGGCGTGGAGGAGGTCCAGGCGGGGGCCCAGCTCGGGGTGACGGTCTGCAAACCTTGGCACCACCGTAATTTCTTAACATATTTTCTATATTCACAAATGAATTTATTATACAACTTCCCACAGGAGTATTTACGTACAATTATACTATTAGTGATAAACGTCGATAAATTTTGGTCAAGTTCCCCTACCGTAATTATTTACAAATAGTTATATTTTTTCGTGGAAATAATCGATTTTTCAAGATAAATTGAAATCCTATATACGAGCTACTCACGCTGATGTGGAAACCAAATCCACATTCCAAGGCTTTTTAAAAAAACTATTTTTAAAAATACGAATGAACATTTTTTTGTGAAGATTTGTATTGTTTCAAATTTATATTAATTGAATTATGTGAAATATGATAATAAAATTTTTATCAATACAACTTTTTAACATATAAATTAGTACGTTATAATTAACATTATTATATTATCTGTAGTGCCCTATAGTGGGGTAATATTATTTATATTAGTAGTTTTATTTTACGATTATAATAATTATTATATATAATTATAATAATTAGGGTTACTTACCTGCCCTCGATGTGCGTGGCGAGAGGGAAGAGCTGCACGTAGGAGACGAGGAACGCAGCCACGGGCACGCNATAATTATAATAATTAAGGTTACTTACCTGCCCTCTATGTGTGTGGCGAGAGGGAAGAGCAGCACGTAGGAGACGAGGAACGCCGCCACGGGCACGCACAGCAGCGCTGACATCAACAGCTCCTTCCTGCTGGGGGCCAGCCACGCGGCCGTCGCCTCGCTCACGTGCCCCAACATCACACCTGGGGTATGTTAGGGCATGTTAAGTCGGGGTATGTTAAGTTGGGGTACGTTAAGTGGGGGTATGTTAAGTTAAGGTACGTTAATTTAGTGTACGTTAAGTGGGGGTACGTAAGGTTGGGGTAATATAATGAGCCTACCAGTTCCCGTTGTGATGTGCGTCAAGGTATTTACGATGCTTTTTTCCTGGGGTATGCTAAGGTAACCAAAACTAGTGCACTGTACCATTCCATGCGATGGGTGCAGGTTCTGGACGGTTGTAAGCTACTAGATGATTGGTAGTTTCACGGTCTCGTTAAACGTACCGAAACTATTGATAATATCATATACTTAACATCTACTGAAAGTTCAAGGTTCATGGAAAGTTATGCAAAAATTTTACTTCTCTGCGAGGTGGCAGTGGCGTCGCGTTGACTTGTCCTACCCGTGACCATGCAGGAGTAGAGGAAAGCGGGGCAGTAGTAGTGCATCTTCTACTTGAGTTACCCGTGAGCATGCAGGAGTAGAGGAAAGCGGGGCAGTAGTAGTGCAGCTTCTACTTGAGTTACCCGTGAGCATGCAGGAGTAGAGGAAGGCGGGGCAGTAATGGTGCATCGTCTACTTGAGTTACCCGTGAGCATGCAGGAGTAGAGGAAGGCGGGGCAGTAATGGTGCATCGTCTACTTGAGTTACCCGTGAGCATGCAGGAGTAGAGGAAGGCGGGGCAGTAATGGTGCATCGTCTACTTGAGTTACCCGTAAGCATGCAGGAGTAGAGGAAGGCGGGGCAGTAATGATGTGTGTAGAGGATGCGGCTCATGGTGAAGAAGGGCAGGTAGTGGAATGCCCACGCCACCACAAGCCACGCGCTCGCCACCACCGCCGTGTGACGCCGCCCTGCCGTATTTATTGCCTTTTTTACGCGTATTAATTGCACGTTAAGATCGTAATATTATTTGTTTGCAGCGCAAATTGAACTAAAAAGCTAACGTTTAGCTAACGTTCGCATGACTTTTGATACCAAATCAATGAAGGCTGATAAAAATGTTATACCGAAAAAAATTCATGCTAAATATTAAATATAGTTACAGAATCATCAAAAGAACAATCATTGCAGTAAGTTCAACGGCGATATACCATACAAAACACTTTTTGACTTGCACAGTTAAGCTCAGTTACTCACGGTACACTTCCTCAGGTTCCTGGTCGCCCCTGAGGTACTTGTAGAGATGGTATACCATCACCAGGACCGTTAACACGAAGCTCGTCAGATTCGTATATGCCACCACGGGGTTGTTCATAAACACCGCGAATATTTCTTTACCAGCCGGTCGTTTCTTCTTAACTTCGTCGGGCGTCGATTTGATCAAGACATTGTTCGGGATCAACGATGTGTTGGCAGTTACGTTCCCTAAAATCGTATCAGGATTATGTATTCCGGTAGGTAAATTTTTTATTGATGACGAGTCCAGGTTATCGAATTTTGAGACATTGAATGTACGTGAATCTCTGTCTGCGAGCTCGGAGCTTTTCGCTGTAGGAGAGTCCGTATTTCGCTCCTCAGTGTCGTTGCTTGAAATTTTTGCGGTGTTTTCGGTCGCATTGTATTTTGCTGAATTTAAAGTTTGGTTTTTGTGCTTAGCGATGTCTTCTTCGTCGTAAATTGCAAGCACCTGAAGCTGTAAAGTTGAAAATTATTTTTACTCGGACTTGAAACACCCAGGGAGAAAATGTTGTTCATCTTTAACTGTATTTCTTCTTTGAGCCCCGAAACTGCAAGTCTGCATGAAATGGCAATCTTGCACCTAATTAGCGATGCATTTAAAAATCAAGAGATTTTTGTATATAAAAAATTTTACCCGCTACATGAGAAGTCACATCTCATCCGGTACATGAGACGCCACATCTTACCCGCTACATGAGAGGCCACATCTTACCCGCTACATGAGAGGCCACATCTTACCCTGTACATGAGAGGCCACATCTTTCCCGCTACATGAGAGGCCACATCTTACCCGGTACATGAGAGGCCACATCTTACCCGGTACATGAGAGGCCACATCCAGGGCCTCGCTGACATCTCAAGCTCCTCTTTCTTGGGTTTGAGGCCCTGGTTGCCCAGGAACATGGCCTCGTGTTGCTGCAGGATCTTCTCCCACAGCCCCATGGCGTGCTCAGCGGGACGCTGGGTTAGCGGCACTGCCGAGGGGAGAGAGGCGAATCAAATTTTCCGAGAAAGAAATGAGGGAAATTAAATGCATGAGATTAATTTAGAACAATTCTAAATTTAATTCATTGTTCATTAATATAGAGCGTTCAGCTTTGATTAGGTTATGTTGGTCTGTCACCAACTTCTTACTACCCGACGATATGCCGATTTCGACCAGAATTCTGACAAGTTGCGGGTTTTGAGCCGCCAAGTCGCTGCTCTAATTTTGATGATCTAAACACTCGGCCAGTAAACATTTTAAAGCCCAAGAGCTCAATATTACTTTCACGAATAAACATTTACTATACGAGATTCATAAGGTTCAGCGTCAGCGAAACCAAGTTGAATTCCAAGTTACGAGTATATAACAGCATAATCATTGTCAATAATGCTCACGGAAAATAACAGGAAAGCTTCCCTGATTAATTTAAACTCAGAATGTAAATTCGTTGAAATGATGGTATATCTTACATGAATAAATAGTTACTGTAAATTACAACGGCAATCGAACCAAAATTTTTACAGTAACTATTTATTCATGTAAGATATACCATCATTTCAACGAATTTACATTCTGAGTTTAAATTAATCAGGGAAGCTTTCCTGTTATTTTCCGTGAGCATTATTGACAGTGCTTATGCTGTTATATACTCGTAACAATTATCTTACAATAATCTAATAAGGCCAGCGGTGACAGTTCAGAGTACCAAGATTGGAGCATAGAGGCACGGGTTCGATCCCAGCTCTGCGCGACAGTTTCTGGTCAGAATCGGCAAGGAGGCCAGACGGTTAAGCACAGCATATTGTAGCAGTGAGGTGCGAGTTCGAGACCGCAAAATGCTGTGAATGTTCTGCGATGTTAAGAACCGGCGACAGGCCTACGGCCTACTAAACGCTGAAACCGCTATTATTATTAAATGCCTCATCACTAACGTCGGGTTTGGTTGACCCAGTGGACGTGCCACAGCAGCCCGCTAGCCTTGGAGTTCCTCGTACAGGTCACCTCCTTTGACGACTCGTATGCCCTGAATAGTGAATAATTCAACACAGATATTCGTAGCTGAATATTACTAGTATTTTAGTATTAATAAATCCTTTTATAAAATCCATCTCTCATGTTTCATATAATCCATATCTCTATCATGTATAATCCATCATTACAGCATTGTTTTGCATAATGAATGCACCCAAGATAAACATTATTGTATGATAATGTGGGATGTCGTCGAGGTTAACGAAGGACTTCGCGAAAATATGGTTTGAGTACCCACAAAAATTTATTATAAAAATGAATACAATATTCAACTATCATATTGTTTAACAGTCACACCAGTCTGACGGTAGTGGGATGGTTGACAATTGATAGCCCAAACAAGTGGTTTTATGTACAAGAAATGATGTATCGTTTAAAGTATAATGTCTAACTGTTATATTTCTCTATTGCCCCACCAGTCAGCTGGTAGTGGAGTGTTGTCGGGGTTGGCAAGGTAGCAGTTCATCTTGTAATGTTTTAACATGAACTCTGACGTGAGTGGGTTGAGTGGATCCCCCTCAGCTGCCCCTGGTATCACGATTTGCCAAGTCTCGAATGGACCCACCTCATAGTCCTGGCGGAGGGTGGGTGGAAATACGGTGATTTCGCTAAATATAGCACAGTATAACATCCCCATGGCGGTCATAAATACTATCGATTTCGGTTAATGGATCATGCACTAGTTTAATGGACCTTATGATTACAAAGCTGAGAGATACAAAGAGTTCGTTTTGGGGCACCATTCACGGTAATGCTGAAACACCACCTTCGACGACTATCAGTAACGACTATCAGGGTCACCGTGAACCATTAGACTGAGCTTCCCAAGGCTCGAACCCACAACCTGCTTCTCTCATCTCGGTGCTGCTAATGTGGCTTTTCGGAACACTGGACTTTCCAGTCCACTATCATTATTATTATTATTCTACGAAGCATTTATCGCGGCGTCTGGTTCAAACGAACTTCGGGAGCGCGCTACACATAAGATTAATAGCAAGCGAAAAATAAATAGACACATGTAAGAATGGGAACCGATAAAATGATTAACTAAGACTAAGAAACTAAGTGCTTTGAAACTAAGAAATTCCACTGGAATTTCTTGTCCAGTTCCTTATTAATTTGTGCCAAATCCTGTAGAACCTGAACAGTGATATTTGTGTTACTATGTCCCGTGCTCTGAACCTCTCCATTATCAGTGATTATGAAATGACCAAGAAATTTAAAGAGAAAATTGTGCATTTATGTCGTGAGGATAATTATAATATTGGTATAAATGAAAACCTCTTAATTCTAGGGAGAGATATTTTCAGAAAAAATGTAACTTTTTCTTCGAGGAAACTCCCACTGGTTTTAGGGTAGTCAAAAGAAATAGTACGCAAATGTTCACTATTGTCTATTGTTCAATTTAATGGATATGGTCAGACTCATTAGTTAGATCAATTACCTATAGCCATGAGTACAAAAGTTAAATCATAAAAAATAAGCAGATACTTTCGAAATCTAAAAAAGTTTTCAAATGTATTCAAAATAGTTTGTGGACTTGAAAAATTTGAAATATTGAGTCTTAAAATTAAAAATAAAAAAAATTGCGTTGACTCACATCCCCGTAGCCGCAGACCTGGAAGTGCCTGCGGGTGACGGGGGCGCGGTGCCCGTGGGAGCGCAGGGACCGGCCCGTGTCCCGGTGGGTGAGGGCCACGTAGTCCCCACTACGGACCACCCGCCGCCCCCCCACCCCGTCACCTGCGGACCCCCCCTCCACGGACCCCGCCGTGATGTTCACATACCGCAACGTCCTGTGAAGTTTTATGCAAATGGCATACAATTCATATTTTTAAGATGAACTTATTAAATATGCCACATAAAAAGGATTAGATCTTAAAAAATTTAAACCAATTTCAACCACTAAAAATTGTACTCAGGTAGCACTCAGAGGAATAAATACGTCATATTGACCAAATACCGGCACAAAATCTATACGTAACACTGATACGCCCTTTTACTGGGCCAAATGGGCATCACTACGTGTATAAAAATTTTCTTTATTTCGAAGTACATCATACCATTTGCCACGTACCAATTACACATGAACCGTGTACCACATGCCAAGTTCCACGTACAATATACCACGAACCACTTACCAAGTACCAACTACCACGCACCACGCACCACAACCGTGTACCACATGCTAAGTTCCACGTACAATATACCACAAACCACTTACCAAGTACCAACTACCACGTACCACATAAGGAGTACCACGTACCAGGTGATGGTCTCCATATCCTTGATGGAGGCTAGGGTGACCTGCTGGCAGGGTGCGGTGATGGTAGAAGGGTACAGGTCGTACCAGGACTCCAAGTACCCTGACATGGCGACGCTGCTCTTCAGGGTCACGTTGGCTCCGTAGTCTACGACTGTTATATAATTAATTATATAATAAAGATGTTATATAAGTAATTATATATTAAAGATGTTATATAATTAACTATATAATAAAGATGTTATATAATTAAGTATATAATAAAGATGTTATGTAATTAATTATAAAATAAATATGTTATATAATTAATTACTTTCTCGTTATTTACTGTGACAATTATCCTATTCTTCTCAAATAACTAACGATAAATAATAAACGTTTCTCATTTTTCCTTAAAATACTTGACAGCCATATCTATAATTCACAGGATTTCCAAGCTATTCATTACACTTCTTCACATAACATTCGGTCACATAATGCATCATAACTTTATTACATCATTGCTAATCACACATGACGTCATCACTCCAATTACTCATTACCAATCACACATGACGTCATCACTCCTCTTACTCATTACCAATCACACATGACGTCATCACTCCTCTTACTCATTACCAATCACACATGACGTCATCACTCCTCTTACCCATTACCAATCACACATGACGTCATCACTCC
>NW_025944614.1:97672-99366 GCF_000764305.2 Hyalella azteca
TTTATTCTCCGTTTTAAAACCTAACAGTGCCTTTTACTCTACTAATTGATTGTATTTGTGTTTCTAGATCTGAACTTCTTCTGAACTGAATTTTGTGAACTGACAATGGAGCTGGACTCCGAAACGTTTTCTCTTATAAAGATATGGTGAATTTTTGTGGTATTGTTTTTGCTTTTAAATTCATGGTCTAAGCAATAATATTAAGGGTGAATCATACTAAGAATAAAAGTAATAATTAAAAAGTCTTAAAAGACTCTTAAAAAAGACATAATTAAGAGGTAATTAGCAGTCTAAACAATAATATTAAAGTTGTATTATACTAAGAATAAAAGTAATAATTAAAAAAGTCTTAAAGACTCGTAAAATGACATAATTAGGAGGTAATTAATAGTCTAAACCATAATATTAAGGTTGAATTATACTAAGAATAAAAGTAATAATTAAAAAATCTTAGAGACTCTTAAAATGACATAATTAAGAGGTAATTAATAATCAAAGTAATAATATTAAGGGTTAATCATAGTCATACTAAGAATAAAAGTAATAATTAAAAAAGTTTTGAAGACTCTTACATTGATATAATTAAGAGGTAATTAATAGTCTAAAGTCTAAACAATAATATTAAGAGTGAATCATACTAAAAATAAAAGTAAAAATTAAAAAGTCTTAAAGACTCTTAAAGTGACATAATTAAGAGGTATTTAAGTAAGTAAGCACCCTCACATCTGGGGAAGATGACGTCATCGAACTCCGTGTTGCGCAGCGACGCCACGAAGCGCGTGTGGTAGAACGTGCCTGCGCTGGGCTCCCTGGGGGACACGGTTCACTTTATGCGGTTCATACGATGGGTTCACGTGTAATGGTTCCTTTAATGAGCAAAAATGTACGCGGTTCACTTGATGCGGTTAAAAGTACGCGGTTCACATGACGCGGATAAAGGTACGCGGTTCACATGGCGCGGTTGAAGGTACGCGGTTCACATGACGCGGCTAAAGGTACGCGG
Organism: Hyalella azteca; assembly: GCF_000764305.2. Classification (NCBI taxonomy): domain Eukaryota; kingdom Metazoa; phylum Arthropoda; class Malacostraca; order Amphipoda; family Hyalellidae; genus Hyalella; species Hyalella azteca. The sequence continues at coordinate 98,676 of NW_025944614.1, forward strand.
TTCACATGACGCGGTTAACTGTCCGCGGTTCACTTGACGCGGTTAAAGGTACGCGGTTCACATGACGCGGCTAAAGGTACGTGGTTCACATGACGCGGTTAAAGGTACGCGGTTCACTTGACGCGGCTAAAGGTACGCGGTTCACATGACGCGGTTCGCAAGTTACTAATCTGTGAAAGCCATATTTTGTTGATAGAAATGAAAATATTGTTTTTGGTAAATTGTAAAAATCTGTTAATTTTCACTAATTTCTCAACGGCGAATTTCGAGAAGTGGGAGAAGCGTGCAACAGTTTCACCAAATTTCATAATACAACTAATACATCATTTGTTCTTAACAAATACATCAAATCCGTAAATTTTCCGGTAATGCTACATCAACATATTCATTAATTTCAATGCAGCAATTAAGGGGAGCGTCTACCCTAAAATTGAAAATTTTTACTTTTTCGGTTTTCATACTAATTTTAAAGATGACATTCTGCCCTATCCAACGGTACCACTGCCATCTCTCTACGTTGATTTATGATTTCACGACATTTCATGAAAGGGGGGCGGGTGGGGGAGTTCTTTAAGTAATTAGATAGGAACTAATTAGCTGGTGAGCTCTTTATATATAGTGTCTACTTGAGTTGTGCTGCAGTTACGTGTTTAGTCTCATCTTAAAGCTGACATTCTGGCCTATCCAATGG
>NW_025944614.1:99373-100458 GCF_000764305.2 Hyalella azteca
AGGGTAGGTGAGGGTAGGTGAGGGTAGGTGAGGGTAGGTGAGGGTAGGTGAGGGTAGGTGAGGGTAGGTGAGGGTAGGTTGCAATGGTTGATGAGCATTTGAATTAAAATTACGATTTCACCAAAATTAAAATAAACTAAAAAATGCAGTATATATTGAATCAAATCCAATAATTGCCAAGGATGAAGAATGCAATGGTTAGGTGATGCAGGTGGTGAAGCGACAAAATTGAGGTGGTGACGATGGTGGTTGTAGTCAGTGGGTGTGATGACTAGAGTGATTGTGGTGACTGGCAGCTGTGGTGACTGTGGTTGCACTCACCCACGGATGATGATGGCTTGTGGTGATGCAGTAGAGTTGGTATGCAGTGTGCACTCCCACGAAGGCTACAGTGAAGGCACCCACATATTTGATGCTCATCACCACACCCAACCACACCCCCGTGGCCGCGAGCTGCACCCACCATAACACCGACCACTCCCTGCAACCAAGAGTAATTTATCCTTAGTTATTTTATCCGTTCCCGTCCCTTCTTGTGTCTATTCATTTATTTTTTGCTTGCTATTAATCTTATATGCGACGTGCTCTCAGATTTCGTTTGAACCAGACGCCACGGTAAATGCTTCGTAGAACAATTATAATAATAATATCGTGGTTGTCACATCAAACGCTCGCGCAAACTTGAACAGGTTTCATTATTCTCTCGTATAATGTTTTCTAATGTGTTCAAAACTTTTCAAAGTTGATACTATCGATATCTATTTTTGTATTTCAATTTTTATTTTGATATACTATTTTAGTTTAGGAGATCTCTGGGTACGGTTGAGTTGTTAGGGGCCTGGAAGTTTGAGTTGTTTGGGGCTGAGGGTTGAGTGGTATGGGGCTTGGGGTTGAGGGGCTAAGGGCTGAAATTAAATTGAATTTAAGAGTAGTAAGCAACCTGTGCGTGTAGGAATTTAAGAGTAGCAGGCAACCTGTGCGTGGAGGAATTTAAGAGTAGCAGGCAACCTGTGCGTGGAGGAATTTAAGAGTAGCAGGCAACCTGTGCGTGGAGGAATTTAAGAGTAGCAGGCAACCTGTGCGTG
>NW_025944614.1:101279-106256 GCF_000764305.2 Hyalella azteca
GCAGTAATGGTAGCAGTAATGGTAGCAGTAATGGTAGCAGTAATGGTAGCAGTAATGGCAGTAATGGTAGCAGTAATGGTAGCAGTAATGGTAGCAGTAATGGCAGTAATGGTAGCAGTAATGGTAGCAGTAATGGTAGCAGTGATGGTAGCAGTAATGGTAGCAGTAATGGTAGCAGTAATGGCAGCAGTAATGGTAGCAGTAATGGCAGTAATGGTAGCAGTAGTGGTAGCAGTAATGGTAGCAGTAATGGTAGCAGTCTCACCGCCCTCACGGTCACGTAGTCCAGGTCAGCAGGGTAGAGGGTGTTGGTAGGGAAGCTGAAGGTGGCCTGGTACCCCGTCAACCTCAGCACCCCAGCTACCAACATCTATAATTATAAATTTCAATTAGAAATTAATAATTTATTTCTATTTCATTCCACTTTTTTACAATTTTAGTTATGCTTTGAGAAACTTTCAAATGATTAATTAATTAATAAATTAATTAATCTTAAGCGATAACTCGAGCTCTACTAGAATTATTTTTTCGGGAAGACTTTTAGCGGAACTTTATGGGGTCAACGGAACTACAGTTTCGTTCGCGAGATGATGGCAGTGGTGAAATTTTCCGACTTGCTTGCATAACTTTGTTGCGACTCAAGTCGTGTGAGTCAGCGATCTGGATCTTATTTATGAGAAGCAGAACCGCATTTCTAAGCCTTATTAGAGGTACGAATCAGGCCATGAGTGCGTCGACATGTTGATGCAAGTTCAACCAATTCTCCTTATCCTTTTATTTCATGTGTGTAAACCATATCTTGCATAGCACAAGCATGTTACGCGAATATTTAGAAAGACAATAAACTCGTTTGCAACATAAAGTTCTTTCGTTTTTCCCATGTAGAATGATCGTTATCTGCATGAAATAATTCCCTCACTCACCAGAATTTCACCCAGCCATGAGTAAGTGACCTGAGTCTCACCTTGCCGAGGGGCGGGTGCACGTCGTGGTAAAACGTGCGGTTGATGTACTGGTTCGCGAACCCTCCGAAGTGTACCTCGTCCCACCTGAGGTGTAAACGAGGGTAAACATAAGGGGACAGAGATAGAAACCCCCACGTATTACCAGCACCTCCGTGGTGCAAGCACCATCACCCTTCCTAATCTACGTTCGTGCTGATGCACCGCCTTCGTCGTCTTTCGAGCCGTCCGTCGATGTGCAGGTGATCCCACCCTCGGGTCCTCCGGGAGCCGAGGGCGTTAATGTATTACGTGGCCAGTTCGCATCTGCCTTAATTTGGGTTAGCTGATACAAGATGTTGTTCCTTGCCACTTGCCGAGGGTAGTGGGGCATAAACTTACGATATGGAATCTTGCTCAAGAACGCATCCATTCGTCTCTTGGATGTCTAAGGGGTAAACTTCCCCCAACCATGATAGAACACCCCGTTTTCTCAGTTCCTCTGGCAAGGCATTGAACACTAATAGCCTCGGTCCTGCCACGAAATGAGATCTCTCCCAAAGAGTCTGAACTTTGGCCACAGCGCGGTTGTTGAATAAGAGAATAAGACAACCTGCAAAGTCTGTCCCTCGGTTGATGTACGTCATTATTCAGTAGGTCTCACTTTCAAAGTATGCATCCACTTGGTACCAAGACTCACGTGGTGCCAGGAGGGAATTGCAGTCCTGTCAGTCTGGTACCCACCGCCAGCAGCGTGACGGTACCCAGACAGCACCACCAGGCAGCACCTCCACCACACCACAGCACCATCCTGTGGTGAAACCATCCGTGTTAGCCTTGTATATAATGCTTCTAACATAATGGAATTAACCAGAATGTGGTAACGTTATTGATATGAGTGCTATAATGATAGGCATAATAATAGTATAATGTCGTAGAAATGAGTATTATTGTGTCATTGATAAGAGCATTACAATAAAATTTATGAGTATTACAATTACGTTGATAAAAGTATTATAATGACATTGATAAGAGTATTACAATGAAATTTATAAGAGCACTACAATGACATGGATAAAAAAATTAGCATGACATTGATAAGAGTATTACAATGCCATTGATAAAAGTAATACACCGACATCGATAAGAGTATTACAATGACACTCATAATTCTATTAAGATACAGATGCGAGAAAAGAAGTACTCGGAGTGGTAGTTTTTTAAGTTAAAAAGATCGTAGTAGTGAGTTACGGGTTCGAGACCCACCGTCGGTTCGGAAATTCTGCGATGTCTAGAATTAGAAGCTGACCAAGCATTGCCTAGTCTCCAATGCTGACTTTACCGTATTATATTGCTATACGGTGATGTGAAATAAATGATACATTCATATGAATCTGAATATCATTACATTAACAGCGATCGAAGGAGCCGATATGCGTCCCAATAGCCTATGTATATATTTTGGCGCAAGGTGCACATAAAAGAAACATTGTTTGTACCATATCATATGACCCGTTAATTTTATATTCGTGTAATAATGATACGTGAAGTTCATGCATGTGGTAATTAATGTTTGCAATACAGGGAAACATTTCGTATTATTTGTTTTAACTCACGCTAAAGCCTGCAACTTGTCCAAAGTCCTGCCGGGCTTCATAGCGGCTGGGATCGTCGCGTTAATATAAATATCGCGGCGCTTATTTTCTGTACGGCAGAAATTACCTGCGTCTTTTGGGGGAAAATTTTGGGTTTAGATATCCAGAACACAGAACGATCACAGCACATACTGTACATCTTACGACCACTGCACATCTTACGACCACAACACACCTTACGACCACCCCACATCTTACGACCACTGCACATCTTACGACCACACACACACCTTACGACCACCTCACACCTTACGACCACCATACATCTTACGACCACTGCACATCTTACGACCACTGCACATCTTACGACCACTGCACATCTAACGACCACTGCACATCTAACGACCACTGCACATCTTACGACCACTGCACATCTTACGACCACTGCACATCTTACGACCAATGCACATCTTACGNCTTACGACCACCACACACCTTACGACCACCACACACCTTACGACCACGTAACTGCGGACCGGTCGGGTCACTGGCCCGAGTTTCGTGCCGAGTTTTCCTACAAGCCGTCCACGCGGCATCAGGAAAACCGCGGCATTGGCAGTTTTTACTAAACGCCAGTAACTTTAACTATTACTCTATTTTCGTTAATTGTTTATGCAAATTAGCACATTAGATGTACAAAAACATCAGATGACAAATTAAAAATATAAAATCAAATAAATAATCAAGTTATTTGCATGTTTTTCGTATGCATTTGTACGAGTCCTACTTCAGATTTGTGTTGCAGTACGTGGACCAAAGACTGCGTTGCAGCCACCTGTACATCATACATGTTCATTATTGCATACATGCCCTGAGTCGAGCACTGCTACGAATAACTCAAATACAGAATATTATTGTTCTAGAAACCAATCGACAGAATCGTATTAGAAACTACCAGAAAGTTTTGTTTTAAAAACCACTTACTACAGAGCATCATATCAGAAACTACCAGACAGTATTGTTTTCAAAACTATGTACTATAGTGATTATACAGCATCGTATTAGAAACTATTAGACTGTATTGTAGATTCAATTAGTCGGTATTGTAGCTACCAGAAAGAAACAGTCAGCATTGAACTCGAAATTAGTCATTACTGACCAAAATCTTGAGTTTTCCCCTGTACTATATGCAAAGTTTAATGAGGTTACTTTTTGCCTTCATATGTGCAGCAGTGCTACTTTGTATTACACCCTCCACATTAATTTTATGATGAAGTGGAAAGGGGCCAGGATCTAGGTTTTATGTTTTTGCACACAAACAAAAAATTAAAGACACCCACTGCATAAAGTAGGTACAGCCGTGGGCTACACATATAGCTTTTGCCACATATATAAGCTAATAACAGCTACAAAATCATTGTCCAGCCTCAAAATACAATACCTACACCCAGCTTGAGCTCTGCACCGGAGGGATATACGAGTGCATGCCACAATTCACGCCCCCTACTTAGTAGTTTACGCCTTCAATTCACAAAACTTGAACTCTCATGGTATTCTATGACTAGATATACCTCCTTTCTAATCTTGACTCTCAATCTCCTCTTCAACCAACGTATAGTTATGTCCGGTTCATTATTGGTCAAGTTGAGCGTCGGGGTAGTTGGTGGAGCTTAGGCCAAAAAATGGTTGGATTTATTTTTCGTGTCGAAAGGCTAGTATGGGAAGTAACTTTATGGTTCATATGGCGTCTAGCGATGACTTGAATTAGTTAATATAATTTTCGGGATGAATGACACAGAAAAAAGTATTCGGTATAGTGTGAAGTTTGACATCGCTGGTGTATAACAGTCACCGTTATAGATGAGTGGAAAGAATTTATAACCGCGAAATAAATATATAACTTCAGGGTCCCTGTAATATGTAAATCATCAGTGATATAACAACAAATTAATTTTGCAATTGCTGAAATCATACCAATACAGCACAGGATTACCCAGCAATGAAAGTTCACCGTGCACAGATTGTGGCATTAAGATGTGGGTTCGATTCCAGTTTCCTGTGATAGTTCTAGGCGTAATTGGCGAGGTGACAAGGCGGTAATGCACAGTGGATATTAAATCTGTGAGTTGCGTGCCCGACAGCCGCAAACATACTGAAAAAATTTGCAACATTCAGAATCAGCGAAAAGAGCAGTGGCCTAATATTCTACGCAGACATCACTCTTATTATTTTATTGTGTGATGTTATGTGGGAGGTGTTATGTGGGTGGGGTACGTAACCACTGGGCAGGGTGGCCCAGTGGTTACAGTTGGGAGCGAGCGCAGCCGTGCACCACCAATTTTGTGCACCAGTAAGCCCTGAATCGTACGCCTTGGATCTCCCCGGACCTACACCAATCAGTCGTGCACCACTCGGCTTTGTCCTCTTCCGGCCTTGACCAC
>NW_025944615.1:0-1102 GCF_000764305.2 Hyalella azteca
CTATTGCATGATTTATCAAGGAGTTTTGATATCTCAATGGGTATATACGATATTTCAGGCGTCAAACTCGGGCATAAACGGTAGTTTTGGTCATATTTTTTAGTCAATATTTTATGAAATTACTAATTTTCCTTCATCTCATGGTCCTTATCATAGGGACATATCATACGAGACATTACTTACTATTCCATGATGAAGGTGCCCCTGGGACCTCAAAATATCAAAGTCGTTTGGAGTAAGAATTGAAACGATGCCAATAAAACATTTTTATAATGAAATTTTAGAAACCTCACATGCATGATCGGAATGAGTCTCGGTCGGTTCAACGGAGGAGTTATCAATAAATATTGTAAATATGTTTTTTCTGCATCTATAACGGATTAATCAGCTTATGACTGGAGAAAGTTACATATAAGTAAATTTATATATAACATACTAAAATTTTTTAGTTATTTAAATTCTGCCAGAATATTAATGGCAATATCAATTTTACGAATACCTTTTTGACGGGGTAACTCAAGGAGTAAATACCTGTCAGCGCCTTTAGCATTAGCGATCTTGAAGAAGAGATTGGTAGAGAAATATTACATTTTGCAAGAAATAAGTTATAAGCGCTTAGTGTAGATCCAGATGTAGGAATTTTAAAGGACAAAACATAAATGTCAGTAATTTTATTTCCGTTTGCAGCTGAGAATGCTTATAAAAATTCTGCCCTTTTTGTGAGAATTAGAACAGATCGGAAATGAAACATGCATGCAAAAATTACATGTTTTTTTTATTTCGCGTGACATTTCTAGAAAAGTACGCCAAGCAGGTCGATCAGAAAAAGGAAATTTTTGAACATATGCGATATGAATGAAGAATATACAGTTGAATTGTAGAGTATTAGGTTGATAACCTGACATTTTATCTAATGAATTCTCAAATTTAAATCTATTATAACCATGCCACAAACAGGAAAATGTTTTTTGTTCATCAGAAGACAAATGGTGACTGAAGGACAACTCAGAGCTTGGAGTAATCAGAGGCTTGCTGAGAGTAACTCTTCTTTCTTGCCCAACGCACAACTTCGGTGTGCTCCTTCAATCAAGTTCTTTGCGTG
>NW_025944616.1:0-23701 GCF_000764305.2 Hyalella azteca
ATATTATATTATATTATATTATATTATATTATATTACATTATATTAAATTATATTATATTATATGATTACAAAAAGGTATTATTGCTTTGAAGGTATTATGTATAAATGAATTAATCTTGCATGGTTTCTGGGTAGCAGCGAATGTCAAGATCGATGAATCAGGCGACATGCGTAACGGGCTATTGAAGCAATGCCTGTGTACCTGGGAAACTGGCCCCGAAAAAACATTTTCCGTCGACCGCAAATAAAATGTTATCTTGTATTAGGTTGCAAAGTCTGATTTATTATACAAGCGATAATTTAAACATTTTTTATTGAACATTCAAAGACAACGGTATCAGCTTTGGTGTCATCGCGGAAATATTCCTTTGCTATGTAATAATTGCGTGATAAATCATGGAGCTTCCGACGGCAAATCGTTTCAAATTAAACATTTATTCCTGTACTCTATTAAGTAAGAACTTCTCTGTTACATTGCATATGTTTGAAAATAAGACATTGAATTTTTTTCAACCAATATTTGTTGTTGTTTGCAATAGTTGTTATATGACTCCTGTACAACTACATCACTCCATTCCTAAATTGACTCAAAGATCTAATAACAAAAATTGTGCAAAAATCAAACAATAGAATTTTTCGGAAATATCCCTTGAATTTCACCGTAATCACCGAACCACTATTATTGGATTCAAATGAGGTTCATTGCATAGCACTTCTATGAATGTCGTCCAATTGAAGTTCTTTGGCACGAAATTACGAAATTCTTCAATGAAAGTCAGGAGGTGAATGCAAGACAGCCGGAAACCGTACATGAACTGCCATAAGCTGCGAGGGAAATCATTTGAATTTATTTTCAGCCTGGTGAAATGCGCAGTAAAAGACATTAACTGATCTTAAAACAGAACTGATTATAATATATTCCACTTCTTTTGCTAATTTATTTGACAAATTTGAAGCTCCCGTCATAGGATTAACAATTTTTTCATTTTCCGATTCAGGTGCATTGATCATAACAGAAATTTCTGAAATCACAAATAGAAGAGCAAGCTTTGCTGAACTTCTAAGAAACCTCAATGATTACAAGTTAACTCTGAAACATTAAAATGTGGTACAGATAAAGGATATGATTTCAAACGCACCAAGCTTTATTCGTATTGCATAAAATACAAAGCTAGATACAATATTTCACCAGCCGGATATTTCTAATTTAAATACTTTAATGTCGATTCGTTTCTGTTTATAAGCTAAGTTGAAACTCTGAGACTTAAAAATCAAAAGACAAAACCACAAATATCGGAAGTTCAACTTTGAAATCAAAAAATCTTACTTGTACTAGTATCGAAATTGTAGTTGGTTAATTTGTACGCTTTAAAAGTTAGAATGTTCACCAGAGGCAAGTCGGTGCACGAATGAGTCTCATATTTTGGTGTACTCACCTCCTGGACTAAAGGGCGTGCTACAAAAGCTTCTATGGGATCACAGTGCGTCATTATTAAACACTTGCATCGTCTTTGGCAAATAATTACCGCAATAGAATCGACTATCGTCATTATGTATTCTTAGCACTCGTTCTAATCTGAGTTTGATACATCGAGAGCAACCAACACTCGTTTCTATAGCAGATCTGCTCGCGTATACAAACGTATAGATATTAAATACAAATATGTTCTATCAAAAGACGATGAACTGAGAGGACTATAAGAACTGGAATCAATTCCTTTTCTCAAGTTTTTTTTCATTAGAGCCGGAATTTTACATAATCACAAGAATGAACATGGATTTTAGAGTTATATATTTAAGAGTTATTTATAGGCCTCCGGTCAATCTAATTGTTTTTTCCTGTGTTTGAATTTCTAACGGTTAAGGTTTCGGGCAAATTTACGGCCGGACACTCGGCCGTTCTCGCGGCCTATCTTCAAATTCAATGATCAAGAAATATCTCCTAAACTAATGAACGTAGCTCGAGGAAACGTGGTTACACGTATTACTCAGGACCTAACGGTAATGTTTAGCTCGTGATATTTTTTCCATTTCACTTACATTCGTGAGCTATGGAGCGATTCGGGCGAAATTTGCAGTGACCAGGAAATTTCTTCTAAACTCCTCAACAGATTTGAACGAAACTTCGAATGTACATCTCTATTCTCCCAACGGTGATGTTTAGCTCGTGATAATTTTTTTCGATTTATATTTCGTTTTAAAGTTTTTTACATTTCACCTTCATTCACAAGTTATACTGCAACACGGGCCAAAATTCGCACAGACCAAGAAATTTCTTCTAAACTACTAAATTTATTTGAATGAAACTTTGAATTTACAAACCTGTGATGTTTAGCTCTTGACAATTTATTCGATTTTGCCTTCGTTTGCGAGTTGTACGGCTATACGCATACGGCTTTTTGTCAATGCTAATTTAAAAATCGGCCTCAGAAATGCCGGTCGTTTCTACGTATTTCCGTATAACTCGCGAACGAAGGCGAAATCTAAAAAATTTTCGCGAGCTAAACATTCCGTTGGGAGATTAGGAATGTTTCGTTCAAAAAGTGTTTCGTTTCAAAGTTTCGTTCAAATTTATTCAGTTGTTTAAAAAAAATTCCTTGGTCATTGCAAATTTCGGCCCGGATTGCCGTATAATTCACGAATGAAGGAGAAGTGGAAAAAGTTTTCACGAGCCGAACATCACCGCGTTAGGTCATAATGAATACGTGTACCAAGTTTCATCGAGCGGCGTACATTAGTTTGAGAGATATACCTTGGTTGTTGAATTTAGGGATTGGCCGTGAGCTGAAAATTTGTCCGAGACCTCCTGGAAGAGATGCCGGACAAGTTTACGGCCGGTCGTGACTCGCGGCCGTTGTTGTTGTTGTTGTTGTTGTTCATTGCGACCGTCACGCTCGCCGGGGGGAGGCTCTGGTGGTGGGCGGGGGGCCGGCACTGGAAGATGGACGAAGGCAGGGAGGGTGGCCAGGAAAGCCGCTGCCTCCACGGGGTTGTCCCACAGTGAGGAGACGCTGAGAGACGTGGGGAAGGCGGGGCAGACGGAGAGATGCTGGACCGACTGGAGGGGATCTCCGCACTCCGGGCAAGCGGAGCTAGGGGAGCGTCCGATCCTGGCGGAATAGGACGCCAGGGAGCTGCAGTATCCCGAGCGGAGCTGTGATAGCGCTGAGCGGTAGGGGCGGGGAGTGAGGTCTCCGCTGATGCGATCGGCGGTGGCGGGGCTGCAAGTACGGCGTTTATGGCGTCAGTCGCCGCAACGCGGGAGGTGATCTCCCTGCGGAGGGCCCGCTTGGTCTCTCCGTAGGCACCCACAGGCACCATGCCATTATCCAAGAAAGGTGTGACCAGGTGACTGAACCTCGACTGGATGGAGGCTTTCATATGGCGGTCACCCGGGGGGGGACAGAAACGATACGGAATGAGGTATGGGAGGGGTGGAGGGCGCTGGGCCCTCCCAGCCCTCCCATACCTCCCATACCCATTGTGCCCTTGACCTGGGCACAGGCCAGGGCAAGATGCGCGGGCTAATGGGAGAACGCCAGTCTCCTGGTGAAGGTGGGAGATCGGGGCCATTTTGAGGCAGCCGGTGGCTAGTCTCAATGCAGTGCTTTGAATTATCTGCAGGCTGGCAACTGTTGTGCGTGAGGCAACAGGGTACCAGATGGGGGCCGCGTATTTGAGGATTGAACGCGTGATGGCTCGGTAGGTGGCAATAATGTCCTCCTTGGAGAAGCCCCAGTTGGTACCAGCCAGGGCTTTTAGGATGCGAAGAGAACCCGTCGCTTTCGTGGCGATGGCTCTTGCATGAGGGGAGAATGTGAAGTGCGTATCCCAGGTGACGCCCAGGATTTTAGGGGTTTTATCCAGGGGGATGACGCCGTTGCAGATAGTGGCTGTAGGGTGGGATCGAGATTGGTGGGTGTCTGGTGTGAATAGCGTGACCGAGGATTTGCCAGGGGCTACGCTCAGTTTCTTGGCCGCCGACCAATCCGATACGTTCCGAAGGAGCGCAGCGAGCTCAGCCTCAGCAGCGTCGAGCCTCGGGGACGACACAAAGATGGTCAGATCGTCCGCATATGAGGCAATGTTGGGGGTCGGAACTGGGATATCGGAGATGAAGTGGTTGAAGAGGGCCGGTGAGATGACCGAGCCCTGGGGCACTCCGAAGTGGACAGCCCTGAAAGGCGACTGCGTTCTGAGATAGAGGCAGGATGCCAGCCTACCTCTAAAGTAGCAGCACAGCCAACGGACCAGGTTATGATGTAGGTCCGAGGCCGCGATCATGCTCAGAAGGAGGGGGCGGTCGACGCTGTCGAAGGCCTTCGAGAGGTCGACGGCAGCGGCGATTGTGCGGGCTGGAGGGCGCCGGGAGTTGAAACCCGTCGCGATCTGGTGCGCGAGCGGGAGGAAGGCGGTGACAGTAGAATGTCCCGGCTTGAAACCATGTTGCGAGGGGACGGTGATGAGAGATCCCAAGATGTATGGTAGAACCAGGCGCTCAAGAATCTTGACAGCCGGGCAGAGGAGGGAGATAGGGCTGTATGAGGAGCCCTGGTTTCCGGGTCTGCCCGGTTTGAGAATTGGAATAATTATAGAATTTTTCCAAATGGATGGAATTGAGGCTGTGGAAACAGAGATGTTGAAAATGTAGGTCAGGAACTGGAGGAACTAATGTCTATCCGCTCGTTTTCAATCACAGTTAATAGTTCACTTTTTTTATTTAAAACGGAATCCGAGTTCGTGTAAAAACATTTCAAAGCTTTTTGTGCACTTTCACTTTGATTCATGCGTTTATTTCTTACATTATTTACAGGATCTCTTTCTAAACTCTTGCTTGTTGGTTTCTTCAATTTCGGCTTTAAAAACAGAAAACATAGAAGAGCACTTCTCTTCCACCATTTTTTCGCTTTTTACAGCGCTAAGTTCTGGTTGTTGGCAGTCCTGACAGTACCAGTGTACTGACTTGTTTTTACGAATAACTGAGCAGTCAGTCTTGCTTAACTTTGCACAAATGGTGCAGATGGTATCCCCGCAACGATCACAGGCCACTGTAGCGTCATTAACGTTAAGCGATCCAAGCTTGCAAAATTTACAACTTTCTCCTCGCTCATTTTGCAATTTGATCTTCGAATTCGGTTTAACAGGACTGGAGGCCTTCTCATTTAATTTTTTTCCTCTCTGCTCAGCCATCATGAAATGCAAGGGCTAAAAAAAGCACAAGCTAAAACTGAATCAAGTTGAGTAAAAATTGTAAAGTTTCCAAAGTGCTGTAAAAACTCGGTTACAGACTTGAGAGTAAGTGACTTTCATGCAGTCAGCGGCTGAAAAGGTGTTCAGGGTAGGGGAGGTATGCCTGGCTATAAAACAAGTGCTCTATTGTTCTACGCTGGCGGGGCAGTGCTCGTTGCTCTCGCTTGATGACCCTCGCTGACTCTAGATCGCGTTATTTCAGATGGAAACACTTTTACTATAGGAAACACTTTTACTATAGGCTTCTTTTTTCTATTCTCTTTTACTGACTTCACTGAAAATTCAGTCATTCTCTGACACGGAACATAAAAAAAATGCAAAAAGAGTTCCGAAAATGGCACAGTAAAAGTTAAAAGTTGAAAATCTGGGACCGCAAAACACGAGCGTCCGCTCTCGACCACGGTTGAAACTTGACTGCGTTGGGAGGAGAGGGAAATCCGATCAAATTGGATTGACTGATTGGGAGGAGGGCGGTTCCTCTTTCCGGCTAGGGAACGGAGGAGATTCCAATGTTTGGATTGGTTGGTACGTCTGCTGCACGACGCAAGATGTGTCTGCAATGTGTTCCTGGCGAGGGCCTGTATAGAGAGGCCTATTTCCAGGTTGAGATCTGGGAGCCGTGGGTCGGTTGGGTTACTCGCCCTAATGTCATCCCGTTGCTCCATGAGCAACCGGGTGCTAGGGTTGACTGATGGGGAGAAGTCCTTCCTGAGTCCGGCAGGGATATACTGTCTGGCAGCGGTCGTCAGGACTTCCCTTAAGGTCGACTCTCCACCACACGAGGTGGGGGGAGGGACCATCTCGAGCGCCACTTCATTGGCTGCCGTGTAGGCGGGCCAGTCAGCTTTTTTGAAGTTGACATAGGAGCGGGCGGCCCGGGGGGCTGGGGAATCAGCAGAGGAAGGGAGATGGATCAGGATGGGCAGGTGGTCCGAGTTGAGGGCGACTTGCGGAGCCCAGAAGGTGCTCAGGAGTAGGTGACCGCTGATGATGGCGAGGTCAGGAGAGGAGGGCGTGCCATGGAAGAGGAGGCGGGTATGGGAGTCCGAGGTAGGCGAGGGAGGAACCAGCGACGAAGTCGTCGACTGCGGTTCCTCGCGCTGCGGCTCTCTGGTCGTCCGTGTGGGAGAACCAGGAGGGAAGATGGGCGTTAAAATCACCCACTATCAGGCAGTCTCACGGGATAGAGATAATGTCCGTGAGCTCCGGGGAGTATCCCGGGGGGCAAGAGAATGGGGTCAGACCGTCTGCACGTAGGGCAGGTCCAGTCTTCGGAGTATAGGTGGATGGAGCGAAAGCCGGAGCACCACTTGTGGCACCAGGCATTACACGTGGAGCACCAGAACGAGTAACATAGCTTTGTAACCGGGAGGGAGCAGACTGAGCAGGGGTCCGGGCCAAAGTTGGGATGGATACCCTGGGTCAGGAGGAGAAGGACGAAAAGGAAGAAAAGGCGAGGGGAGAGAAGGGCATAGTGTTCCTCAGGAAAGATAGGCGGCCAAAGAAGTGGGTAGGGAGAAGGGGAGGCCGAGGTTCCCCGACCCTTGGTTGAAAAAATGAAGAAAGGAGCCTCCGTCCGGGTGGCGATCCGGGCGGGGGGGGCTCTGCCGTTTGGCCTGGCCCGTGAGTAAGCCGGCCATACGGCCGACGCGCAGGCCAGGGTACCCCCACGACGTATACGCGGCAGAGATCGCGGCCGTCACACGGCCAATCTCCAAATTCAATGACAAAGAAATATCTCCCAAATTAATGAACGAATACTAGACTCGAATAATTTTTGCTGAATAAATACTCTTTATTATTGAAATCTATGCAGCGTTATATCATTATACCACCAAACAAATCACACAAGAAAAAAATTCATCTTCTTTATGCTGAAATTAATCGCAGGATTTACATTGCCTTAACCGAGATAGAAATATCATAGGTCGAAACTTAGCTTCGAATGAATTCAGTTTAAACTATTTCAAGAAATCGATTATAAGAAGAAACGGCCGTACATTCACAGCTTTATTGCATTTTTAGAATAGTATAATAAAGCCTATAAGCATACAATTGAATCATTATATAAACGATTATATAATTTATCGTGCTATTTATTCTCACCACATAATTTATTATTTCTTTATTCATTATTTTTTCCTTATTTCTTTTCACCTCTCACATTTCGAGTACTCTGTACGGTTGTAAATTAAATTCTAGAAGGCACCGGTTGGAAACACTCGACAAGAGCGATAGACCGAGCCTTGCACCAGTCGTTACCCTGCAGTCCCCCAGTGAACAACCCATTTCTATGCATGGTTGACGATAACCATTACGCCTTTACTTGCTCTGGTTTCTAGTCAACCTTCCTGCCTTTATTGTTTTGCGGATCTCGCGTGGAGTTGGGCCATACTTTCAAAACTCGCTAAATGAACGTAATTAAGTACCTACGCTCTATTTTCTTGTCTATGATTGGTTGATTTTGCTCGAAAGGCCGTTAATGACTGGCTGATGAACTTACGATCTCTTAACTTTTTTTGAAAGTATAGGCCCTGGACTCGAAGTGGTGCTCTCCAAGTCTGTCAATGAAGCTTTTCGTACTCACGTGTTCACCACGTGGACCGACTTCTCACTCTGTGGACCAAAGAAGGGCCGCTAACCTGTGTCGAGTAATCGCAATTCTACTATTGTATCGTGTACTGTGTTACCCATTAATTTAAACTTTGCATCCCGTTTTAATTTAAGTATATTGTTGGTGTTCCTAAATGTTTGAAGTATCCGAGTGAGTGAAACGAACCTCGATGAAGGACAGCCTTCATTACATACTCTCGGTACAAATAGTATTAGTGATGAAGGATGAAAGATCGACTAGAAGGCAATATCAAATATTGTTTATTTGAAGCTAGCAATGCAATCTTGTCCGACTTCAAGGTTATCGGTGGGGCTAAAGTTATTGTTTATTGAGGGGCAACCAAGCGACCTTGTCGGAGTTCAAGAGTTATCGGTGGGGCTCAACTTATTGTTTATTGAGGGGCAACCAAGCGAAAGTTTGGTAATTTTATGCTTGATAAACTTTAATTATTACCTGTAAATGATTGTTGCCAGATAATTTTCATTTAATCATAATCAGATAATCTTCATAAATTAAAATGAAAAAAAATCAGATAGTCTTAATTTTTCCCCTATATTTCTGTCCGATTCAATGAAAAACGTTTTGTAACTTGAGATTTCGCCATGGCGCTGTGGGGGCAGCGTCCTCTTCTTCACCTATACTGAGACCGCTGGTGAGGTGCCCTTATTGTGACACTCCGAATAAAACTTGTGACCCGCTTAAATTTGAACCATAAAGTACTTAATTTACTATTCAATTCCTGATTGATGTTTTGTGTAAAGATTTTTACTGAACATACATCTCTCGTATACATAAGGTTGGGACCTTTAAGGTAGGACCAGAGTTAATGAGCTCAGACAAAATTCATTTAGAACCAAACTTGTCCGAGATTGTTCAGCTATTTGGTATGTTATCATCTACTTATGTTATGATCCTTTTATTACTTGTTAACCTTGGCTATTTTCTCTATATTGTTTATAATCTCGAATAACCTCAATTTGTGTTCAAATTGTTCATTCTTTGTTTTCAGAAACCGTTACAATCCACAACGAGTTTTCATTTTGAACAATCCCCTGAACAAAGAGCCATATTCTTTATATTTTGGATCCATTTATTATCTTGTTCCTGCTCGCATTAGACAGTTCTACATGGCTCCAGGAATAACGTAATGGAGTGCATAAAAAGTTGAATCCGCATACTTAAGTGAATTACTATAATCCTCACTATACTCGTGTATAATTATAACTCATACTTCTTTGCAACAATCAGATTTTGGACCGAATTGAATGAATTCAAAGGATTATGATAATTCCACCTATAATGTAATGCACTAATGCTTATCTGAATAACCGTCTCCGAGACGACTGCCCGTAAGAAAGTCCATCTCCTGCTTTCACGAAGAAAGGGAAAATTTCTAAGATTATTTCATCTACTGATGCATCTCGTGCTCATTTTTCATTGAAAATTAGCCTATCCCGCATCAATTTCGAAAGAAGTTTGACTTTATACTTTCATTCTACTGTGCTTCCAAGACGCCATCGGTCACTCCTTCGTATATGATTCAGTCTTGTTGAAATAGCCATGTCATGTAAAACTTGAGCTTCTTGCTGAGCAGCTTCTTCATATAGTAGTTTCTCATTGTAAAACTTTCTTCGCCATACTGATAGAATGAACTGTGTTCTTTCTTCAACCTACTGATAGAATGAACTGGTAGCCTTCTTCGACATACTGATAGAATAAAATGGGAGCTTTCTTCGACATACTAATACAATGAACTGTGAACTTTCTTCAGCCTATTGATAGTATGAAATTGGTAGCCTTCTTCTACATACTGCATGATAGAATGAACTGTGAGCTTTCTTCCTCATACTGATAGAGTGAACTGGGAGCTGTTTTCGTCATACTGATAGAATGAACTGGTAGCCTACTTCGACGTACTGTTCGAACAAAAGCTGATAGAAAATCAATATGTTTACCGTTCGAAGACGTTACAATAATTATTTATTTAGGCTCGGCCGATACTTTCAAATTATCTAATAATTTTTGATGTGCTTCTACGCCTTATGCTGAATTATAAAATAGCAGGATAATTGATACCTCTAGGCACGTTAAACTTTTATTCTCAAATCAGGTGACTCCCTTACATCGGTCCGCTCGAAAATTTGGAAGCGGCCTAGCATTCAAATTATATCAACCATTAACTTCTCTATTTTAGTTAACTTATGTTATGTCGCGGGGTAAAATTTACTAGGAAGTTGTTATCCATTGCAAGGTATATAATCCACAATAATTTATTGAATTACAAATGTTTAATAGTTGGAGGATAACTGATTATGTTACCTGTTTTAAACTTTTCATTTTCGGTTAAATAAAACAATTTATCTTCGCCACTTGTTGACAGTTCATTGAAAAAGTAATCTCCTGCACAGTATTGGCTGCGGTAACGGTAACTGGCAGCTCACCACGTGAAGCAGTTGATCAAATTGGACCCAAGTTGCAGTCGGTGGTGAAATTGGTTGGCTTAATGTTGAAGCCGCCGTTGTTGGGCTGAGACTTCACGGTGTTCAGCAAGCACGTTAAGTTTAACGTTCCTAGTGCATCCGGCTGACTGCTGAAAACGTACAGCGAATCTGTAAACAAAAAATGCGTTCTTATGCTGATGACGGTGCATCGGCATACCGATAACAAATTGCAGTACTTAGTCACCAATGACTGTCGTACATAATTTCACAGAGCATTGATTAGACGAGGTTGTATGTAGTCGGCACTCTTTCTAATTGATGCACATGCTGCAAATAGTCTCAGACTAAATGTTGGTCAAATGTCAATAATAAAATTGCCAGTGTTTGTCCCATGCGAAATGCATGTTTCCAGGGAGACTCACGGAGTGAGTTCCAAAACACTCCACGGCAGGTCCTGATGACGATCTCCGTAGGCGAGACGTACGCGAAGTAGACGCTTGTTGAGCCCGTTGACGATGACCCCAAGACTGTCAAACAAACATCAACGTTCCAGAGAGGATTAGAAGTTAAATTTATAGCGTGATATGGGAAAATTTTATATTAGGGATTTTTTAATACAAGACAACTGATGACTAATGCATAAGTAATGAAAGCTAACATGACGAGACGCATGAGGAGACGATAAAAAATGAATGCATCAGATCCTTTAAAACTAAAACTCGTATCTTTTCCAGCTAATATCACAATAACGTATGGATTAGGATTCAAGAGGAAGCATAAACTGGAATTAGCTGGAACGTCACTAACCCAAAGACGGTATGGGAGGGATGGCAGGTTTGGGAGGTTGTGTGTCAACTTTTTTCAGCTGAAAGACTCCGTCGACTGAAGAAGAAGCGCCTCTTCCCGCATACCTTACTTTGTCACCCCTGCTCGCATACAATGAAATGTTTCTTTATGCCATCCTAGTCTCATCATCAGATAAATTGGGAACTTGCCCTATTTTTTAGTTTTGAAATCAATTTCGAGCACAAGATTGAACGGAATTTTCTTACTTCATTGAATATACGAGTGTCAGAATTTTCATCAGTTATTCGTCTTATCCTATTGATTCAATGTCGGTCACCTGTTGAGCATCACAAGCCCTACAGGAAAATTTATATCATGAACGAAAAATAAGATTTGTCCAATAGCCAAGTAAATTTCATGACTGCGAACGCATAATGTATTATTAAAAACGAGCCTCTCAGTCAATTTGTTTCGTAATTTCGACCAAATTTAGAGCTGAATGATGTAGCATGGAAATTAATATGATAAGAAAAACTTTCAATTATTATTTGTGTTTAGTTCACCATAATTTTATTCAAAATTCAGGCGCTAAATGTTCCAAATATCGTTTGAGATTATCGTGCCCATTTAATTTACATATTTCAGGAGATAGATTGGAGACGACACTCACGCTGCATTTTTACCCACGAGCGTAAGAGTGATGTTCTTATATTCGGCCTCTAAGATTATTATCTGACAACTCATTTTGTCGTCTTCAGAGGTTCCGTCGTAGGCGATCAGCTTCCCAAACATGACATCCGCTCCCTGCAATGTGGCAATAATTTATAATTTATTGTTTTATCTTATATTTTAATTATTACGATTTTTGTAGGTGTGTATAGTTGTCATTCATCATTTTAAGGTATGTCATTCTTCATTCAAATAGTATGATTTCGTCTGTAAAGATAAGCACAAGTGAGTCGAACTGATTAAACCTGATAAATTTTTAGCTCGCTAAGGAGCATGAAAACAGTTATTAGCCAGTTTTATCCAAATTTACGTTGACCGAAAATATAGGCTCTGATTTTTCTGCACAAAAAGTTATACCCCGAGTATTTGTGTCACAAATTTCTTGAAAATAATACAAGATGAAAAATGTTTTCACGCACTAGGTCGTTCCAGAATTGTTGGGTCATCACGTATGGGTCGGTGATACCAGCGCCGGCCGGGCAGGCGGAGAACAACCCGCCGTAGATTTCTGCTGATGTCAGCGTCGCCAGCAGCGACAATGTCACGGCAGCCCCGCGCAACATTGTAGGGCTTGGTAAGTCCCTGTGCGGTGATATGCAATTTAAAATATACTGCAAAAATAAACTTATACAGTATATAAAAATATAATGGCTTGATAGAATCTCTTTTTATCCAGCTAAATTATTAACAAAAAGGTATTTCCCTTATGGCATAACTAATAGATGTTTAGTGATTGATCTGCGCTATCATTCGCTCTGAGAAATTTGCTCTCCCTCAGTAAACTTTAATTGAATTATAGCAGTACTTTTTTATTTGTACTGGTCACTACATTTCTCGATATAATTGTAGTGTTCTGAAAAATTGCGCACAGATTTTCGACAGATGGTTGTTGATACTTGAAGCTAAACCAAAAATATATGTGAGATCTGAAGAGCGAAGAAATTATTTACTAAAAAGAGGTGCAATTTTATTGAAGCCATTATTTTGAGCCGTTAACGAGGCTGTGGGATACGAGTTGCTCTGTGTGGAAATTGGAAAACGTACAGACTCTGATGAGAATATCTGATACCTGTTTTTATGTGTTTTCTTCCTGTTTATTGGTATAACTATTCATTTTAGCCATCTGTTGTTGAAATCTCATTAAAAATGTGACATTCAGCTCAACCGGCCATCTATGGTGTACTTATTAGTAAACGTTATCTGTTCCGGGATTTTATTCGCCACTTGAAATGGCGGTCCTTAAACCTATCAATATAATCCAAATTTACAAGTGCTTCTATTTATTGTAAAAAAATGGTAGTTATATTATTATATTAATATATATTATATTATATTATATTATATTACTATAATATTACTTTGAAGGTATTATGTATAAATGAATGGATCTTGGTTTCTGAATAGCTGCGTATGTCAAGATCGATTAATCAGGCGACATGCGTAAAGGGCTATTGAAGCAATGCCTGTATACCTGGGAAACTGGCCCCGAAAAAACATTTTCAGTCGACTGCAAACAAAATGTTATCTAGTATTAGGTTGTAAAGTTTGATTTAATTTTTGGGCGACAATTTAAACTTATTTTTCTCATTCAACATTCATAGACAACGGTATCAGCTTTGGTGTCATCGCGGAAATATTCCTTTGCTATGTAATAATCGCGTGATCAATCGTGGAGCTTAAGAAGGCTAATTGTTTCAAATTAAACATATATTCTTGTACTCTATTAACTTAGAATTTCTCTGTGGCATTGCATATGTTTGAAAATAAGACATTGAATTTTTTGCAACCTTTAGAATAGTTGTTATATTACTCCTGTAAAACTCCATCACCCAAAGGATACATTCCCAAAGTGACTCAAATATCTAATAAAAAAATTGTGCAAGAATCAGACAATAGAATTTTCGGAAATATCCCTTGAATTCCACCGTAATCAGCGAGCGAACCACTATTATTGGATTCAAATGAGGTTCATTGCATAGCACTTCTGTGAATTTCGTCCTTGATGTTGTTTGGCATGAACTTAATAAATCCTTCAATGAAAGTCAGGAGGTGAATGCAAGACAGCCGGAAACCATTGAACTAAAACAAAAATTTGTTAATTATTGCGATTCATCACGCTGAAGTTGCCAAGCTGTGTATTGTAGGCTTCAAAGTAAAGTGATGATTACAAGTTAACTCTGAAACATTAAAATTGGGTATAGCCAAAGGATATGAGTTCAAACGCACCAAGCTTTATTTGTATTGCATAAATTACAAAGCTAGATACAATATTTCATCAGCCGGAGAATTCTAAACCAAAATCTTTATTGTCGATTCGTTTCTGTTTATAAGCTAAGTTGAAACTCAGAGACTTAAAAATCAAGAGACAAAACCACAAATATCGGAAGTTCAACTTTGAAATCAAAAAATCTTACTTGTACAAGTATCGAAATTGAAGTTCGTTAGTTTGAACGCTGGAAAAGTTACAATGTTCACCAGAGGCAAGTCAGTGCACGAATGAGTCTCATATTTTGGTGTACTCACCTCCTGGACTGAAGGTCGGGCATACAAAAGCTTCAATGGATTACAGTACGTCATCAGTAAACACTTGCATTGTTTTTGGGAATTAATTACCACAATAGAATCAATTATCGTCTTTATATATTCTTAGCACTCGTTCTAAATCGAATTTTGTACATCGAGAGCAACCGACACTCGTTTCTATAGCAGATCTGCTCTTGATATTAAATTGATATTAAATACAAATATGCTTCATCAAAAGACGATGAACTGAGAGGACTATAGGGACTGGAATAAAGTTTTTCTTATAATTTTTTTTCATTCGTGTGGGAACTTTACAAAATCGCACGCATGAACATGGATAGTTGGTTCACAGAATCACTAGCAGGATATATTTTCAATGTTAAATAGAAATAAGCCAAAGAAATATATTCGTATGGATTCAAGAAAGATCGTCTATATATATGCTAATATTCGATTGAAAATTTTTGTTGCGAAAGATCAAATCTCTTTGAACATATTCGAGATATTTATCTCCATTACCATAACCATTGCTAAATAATAAATTATTTCAAATTTATTATATCCCTCATCGAAAGCATACTCACTAATTTATATTTAATCTAAAGGGTTGACTAGCTATGAAGAAAGTCGGCTTGAAGGAGCAGGTTCCTACAACTCGTCAATTTTTGTGATATATGAATCCAAGAACTTACATAATTAATGTGTGGATTTATTTCGTTAAAGAGATGCGAACATCCTTTAGAATAGAGTCACTTCTCTCAGATAAGCTGTTGTTGAGTCGTCCATGTCCATGAGAAAAATTTGGTGCACTTTTGTCATCACAAATGATGATGTCTTGATGATTTGAGACATCACATATGATGTCTCATTTGACGCGCTCCGAACAATGGTTAAATATATTATTGTTCCTGCAATAAATTACATTATATATACTAACATTTCTTACTGGTTTATTACACTTGACAAGATGAAATGACTTATCTCAATCTAAGCGCAATACATTATATAGAGAGAATTTTGCGTTATGTAAAGAGAATTTTGCATTATGAAGAGGGAACTTTGTATTATGTAGAGGGAATTTTGCATTATGTAGAGGGAATTTTGCATTATGTAGAGGGAATTTTGCATTATGTAGAGGGAATTTTGCATTATGTAGAGGGGAATTTTGCATTATGTAGAGGGAATTTTTTCACTATTTAGAGGGAATTTTGCATTATGTAGAGGAGAATTTTGCATTATGTAGAGGGAATTTTGCATTATGTAGAGGGAATTTTGAATTATGTAGATAGGATTTGCATTATGTAGAGGCTGTCTCTTATACACATCTAGATGTGTATAAGAGACAGGNAAGCCCGCTGGTGAGGTGCCCTTATTGTGACACTCCGAATGAAACTTGTGCACGGCTTTAATTTGAACCATAGAGTTCTTAATTTATTATTTTATTTCTGATTAATGTTTTGGATCCATTTATTATCTTGTTCCTGCTCGCATTAGACAGTTCTACATGGCTCCCGGAATAACGTAATGGACTGTATAAAAAGTCGGATTCGCGTACTTCAGTGAATTGCTATAATAGTCACTATACATATGCATAAATATAACTCGTAATTCTATGCAACAATCAGATTTTGGACCAAATTGAATGAATTCAAAGGATTATGATAATTCCACCTATAATGTAATGCTTATCTGAGTAACCGTCTCCGAGACGACTGCTCGCTAGAGTCCATCTCTTGATTCACGAAGAAAGGGAAAATTTTGAAGATTATTTTATTTACTGATGCATCTCGTGCTCATTTTTCATTGAAAATTAGCCTATCCCGCATCAATTTCTCAAGTAGTTTGACTTAATACCTTCATTCTACTGTGCGTCTTAGACGCCATCGGTCACTCTTTTGTATAGATTCATTCTTTTTGAAATAGCCATGCCATGTAAAACTTGAACTTCTTGCTGCGCAGGTTCTCCATATAGTAGTTTCTCATAGCGTTCTGAAACGTGGAACTTTCTTCGACACACTGAATGAAGTGGGAACTTTCTTCGACATACTGATAAAATGAACTGGGAGCTTTCTTCGACATACTGAAAAAATGAACTTTGAGCTTTCTTCGACATACTGAAAAAATGAACTTTGAGCTTTCTTCGACATACTGATAAAATGAACTTTGAGCTTTCTTCGACATACTGAATGAAGTGGGAACTTTCTTCGACATACTGATAAAATGAACTGGGAGCTTTCTTCGACATACTGAAAAAATGAACTTTGAGCTTTCTTCGACATACTGAAAAAATGAACTTTGAGCTTTCTTCGACATACTGATAAAATGAACTTTGAGCTTTCTTCGACATGGCAGCCTACATCGATATATTAATAGTATGAACTGGTAGCTTTCTTCAACCTACTGATAGTATGAGCTGATAGCCCACTTCGACATACTGGTAGAATGAACTGCAGGGTGCTTTCTTGAACTGGGTCTAGTAGCTATTTCAAACTATCGTCAGTCATGAAAAGATCCTGTCAAATGACTCGATTTTAGATCTTCTGTGAACAAGGCACGAAAAGGAAAAGAACGACAGGCCACATCAGGCCTACACTTCAACGCCGAGATCACTATGTTATGTTATGTTACTGATAGTATGTGCTGGTAGCCTATACTTCGACTTTCTGTAAGAACGAAAGCTGATAGAAAGTCAATGCATAAACAGTTAGAAAACGTTACAATAATTATTTATTGCGACTCGACCGAAACTTTGAAATGATCAAATTTGCTATTTGATGTTTACTGTGCCGTAGGCTGAATTATAAAATTGCAGGATAATTGAAATCCGTAAGCACGTCTAACTTTTATTCTCCAATCAGGCGGCTGCCTTTCATCTGTCTGTTTGAAAATTTTAGAGGGACCTAGCGTTCAAATTATATTAACCATTCATTTCTCTGATTTGGCGCGCGGTAAAATTAAATAGAAGTAGATATAAATTGCAAGTAATATAATCCACAATGATTAATTGAATTATAAATGCTTAATAGTAGGAGGATATTTGATTATGTTACATGTTTTAAATTTTTAACTCCGGTTAAATAGAACAATTTCTTTTCGCCACTTGTTGACAGTTCAACGAAAAAGTCATCTCCAGCCCAGTATTGGCAGCGGTGACGGTAACTGGCAGCTCACTACGCGCCACAGACGGTCCAATTGGCTAGCTTGAGGTTGAAGCCGCCGTTGTTGGGCAGAGACTTCACGGTGTTCAGCAAGCACGTCGTTGAGTTTAAATTTTGAAGTTTACCCAATTGACTGGTGAACACGTACAGCGAATCTGTAAACAAAAAATGTGTTCTCTTGGTAAAAATTCTTATTCCTAATTAATTAGACGGTTAATTCTTATTCTTAATTTCGACGGTGCACGCTCATGCCGATAACAAATAAAATTGCAGTTCTTAGTCACCAAGGACTATCGTGCCTTTCACAGAGCATTAATTAGACGAGGTTGAATTGAGGTTGAAACTCTTCCCAATTGATGCGTATACTGCTAATAACCTCAGACTAAATGTTGGTCAAATGTCAATAATAAAATCGCCATTATATGTCCTAAGCGAAATGCTTGTTTCCAGACAGACTCACGGAGTGTGTTCATAAACACTCCACGGCAGGTCCTGATGATGAACTCCGTAGGCGAGACGTACGCGAGGTAGACGCTTGTTGAGCCTGTCGACGATGACCCCAAGACTGCCAAACAGAAACCAACGATCCAATAAGAATAAGAAGTTAAGAAAATTCATAAAATAAAGCGTGATATAGGAAAATTTTATACGAGGTAATTTTTACTACATTCCAGCTGATGACTAATGCATGAGTAATATTAGCTAACACGGATATGAAAAAACGACAAAAAATGAATGCAACAGATTCTTTGATAATAAAACTCGTATTTTTCAGCAAAAATCACATTGACGTAGCGATAAGTTGGAAGCATAAGCTGCAATTAGGTTAACCGTCACTAACCATAAGCCGGGAAGGGAGTGAGAGGGGGTTGGGTAACTCGATTCAGCTGAAAGACGCCGTCGATTGAAGAAGACACTCCTTTTCCCCCGTACGAGACTTGGCCCCCCCTGCTCCCATACATTGAAATGTTTATTTGTGTCATCCTAGTCTCATCATCAGACAAATTGGGAACTTGCCCTATTTTTTTAGTTTCTGAATCAGTTTCGAGCACAAGATTCAGAGGAATTTTCTTGCTCCATTGACTAATCGAGTGACTCGAGTGTCAGAATTTTCATCAATTGCTCGTCTTATCTTATTGGTTTGAAGTAGGTCACCTTTTGAGTATCGGAAGCCCTACAGGAAAATTTAAATCATGAACGAAAAATACAATTTGTCCTATAATCATGTAAATTTTATAACCACGAACGCACAATGTATTATTTATGACGAGCCGCTCAGTCTATTCGTTTCGTAGACAACACTCACGTTGCATTTTTACCCACGAGTTGAAGAGTGATGTTCCTATAGTCGACAAAGAGGTTAACACTCTGACATCTCATTTTGTCGTCTTCAGAGGTACCGTCGTAGGCGATCAGTAGCCCAGACGCGGGATTCGCTGTCTGCAATGTGACAATAATTTTTAATTCTTTATTGTATTTAATGTTTTATTTATTACAATTTTCGTAGGTTGTATAGTTGTCATTCATCATTATAAGGTATGCCATTCATCATTCAATAGATACGATATCGTCTGCAGAGATAAAAACAACTGAGTTGAACTTATTACACTTGAACAATTTTCAGCTCGCTGAGAAACATGAGCACAGTTATTAGCCAGTTCTATCCAAATTTACGGTACCAGGTGACCGAAAATATAGGCTCTGATTTTTCTACAACAAAAGCTATCCCCCGAGTCTTTGAGTTCCAAATTATCGGTAAAATTGTAGTGACATGTAATATATTTCCACGCACTAGGTCGTTCCAGAATTGTTGGGTCATCACGTATGGGTCGGTGACACCAGCGCCGCCCGGGCAGGCGGAGAACAACCCGCCGTAGATTTCTGCTGATGTCAGCGTCGCCAGCAGCGACAATGTCACGGCAGCCACGCGCAACATTGTAGGGCTTGGCAAGTCCCTGTGCGGTGATATATGCAGCTTAAAATATGCTGCAAAAATGAACCAGCTTAAAAAAAATACAGCTTAAAATGCAGCTTAAAATATGCTGCAAAAATGAATCTGTGAAAAGTATAATGGTTTGTTGGCACCTCTTTTTATCCAGCTAAATTTTTAACAAAAAGGTATTTACCTAATGGCATAACTAATAAATGTTGAGTGATAGATCTGCGCTATCATTTGCTCTGAGAGAACTTGCTTTCCTTTAGTAAACTTATACTGAATTATAGCAGTACTTTTCTATTTGTACTGTTATCATATTTCTCGAGATAATTGGAGTGTTATGAAAAATTGCACACAGATTTTCGACAGATGTTTGTTGATACTTAAAAATAAAATCCAAAATATATGGGAGATCTAATAAATGTGAAAACGATTTACTAATGACAGATGCAATTAGATTGAAGACATGCTTTTGGGTAACTCATGAGGCTGTGGGATACGAGTTGCTCTTCGTTGAAATGCAAAAAAGTACAGGTTTTGATAAGAAAAATGTATACCTGTTTTTAAGTAGCTATTTTGTTTCTTGGTATAATTATTTATTTTCGCCAGTTGTGAAAATTTCATTATTGTATTTCATTGTACGAGCAACAATTAAAATTGCTTTTTCATTCAACATAAAAAAACTATATCAGCTTATGTCTCATCGCGATATTATTCCTTTACTATGTAATAATTGCGTGATCAAGCATTAAGCTTGCGAGGGCTATATAATCGCTTCAAATTAAGCATTTATTCTTGTACTCTATTAACTTAGAACTTCTCTGTTGCATTGCATATGTTTGAAAATAAGACATTGGATTTTTTTTGGCTTCCCTCAGAATAGCTGTTATATTACTCCTATACAACTCCATCTAAACCAAAGGAGACTTTCCTAAATTGACTCTTAAATCTGATATAATAAATTTTGCATAAATGTGACAATTGAATTTCCGAAAATTGCCTTTGAATTCTACCGTAATCAGTGAACCACTATAATTGAATTCAAACGATTCCATTGAATTCCTATGATTGAATTCTAACGAGGTGCATTGCATAGCATTTCTGTGAATTTCGTCCTTAGAGTTATTTTGGATGAACTTAGGAAATTCTGAAATACAAGTCAATGGGTGATTGCAAAACAGCCGGAATCCGTTGAACTAAAACCATAATGTTTTATTTTCATCACTCTCGATTCATCACGCTTAAGTTGCCAAGCTGTGCATTAGAGGCTTAGAAGTAAAGTGACACGAGACTCAGCGCCCAGATCAATATTTGTGAGTTCTGTGTCTACAAAAACCTTCGTTCATGAACTGCCATAAGTTGCCCGGGAAATCATTTGAATTTATTTTCAGCTTGCTGAAATACGCAGTACAAGACATTAACTGATATTAATTAAAACAGAACTGATTATAATATATTCCACTTCTTTTGCTAATTTATTTGACAAATTTGAAGCTCCCTTTCATAGGATTAACAATGCTTTCATTTTCAGATTTGGGTACGTTGATCAGAACAGAAATTTCTGAAATCACAAATAGGAGAGCAAGCTTTAAAGGACTTTTTGAAGGAACCTCAATGATTACAAGTTGAAGCTGAAACATCAAAATATGGTACAGATAAGTGATATGAGTTCAAACGCACCAAGCTTTATTCGTATTGCATAAATTACAAATCTAGATCCAATATTTCACCAGCCGGAGAATTCTAAACTAAATGCTTCAACGTCGATTCGTTTCTGTTTATAAGCTATGTTGAAACTTCGAGACTTAAAAATCAAAAGACAAACCACAAATATCGGAAGTTCAACTTTGAAATCAAAAAATCTTACTTGTACAAGTATCGAAATTGAAGTTGGTTAATTTGCACGCTGGAAAAGTTACAATGTTCACCAGAGGCAAGTCAGTGCACGAATGAGTCTCATATTTTGGTGTACTCACCTCCTGGACTGAAGTTCGGGATACATAAGCTGCTATGGGATTACAGTAGGTCATTATTAAACACTTGCATCGTTTTTGGCAAATAATTACCGCAATAGAATCAACTATCGTCTCTATGGATTCATAGCACTCGTTCTAAATTGAATTTTGTACATCGAGAGCAACCGACACTCGTTTCTATAGCAGATCTGCTCTCATTTACAGACGTATTGATATTAAATACAAATATGCTTCATCAAAAGACGATGAACTGGGAGGACTATAGGGACTGGAATAAAGTTTTTCTTATAATTTTTTTTCGTTCGTGTGGGAACTTTACAAAATCGCACGCATGAACATGGATAGTTGGTTCGCAGAATCACTAGCAGGATATATTTTCAATGTTAAATAGAAATAAGCCAGAAACATATATTCGTATGAATATAAGAAAAATCGTCTATATATATATGCTAAAATTCGTTTGAAAAAATTGGTTGCGAAAGATCAAATCTCTTTGAACATATGTAGAGATATTTATCTCTATTACCATAACCATTGCTAAATAATAAATTATTTCCAATTTGTTATATCCCTCGTCGAAAGCATACTCAATAATTCATATTTAATCAAAAGGGTTGACTAGCTATTAAGAAAGTCGGCTTGAAGGAGCAGGTTCCTACAACTCATCAATTTTTGTGATATATGAATCCAAGAACTTACATAATTAATGTGTGGATTTATTTCGGTAGAGAGAACTGAATATCCTTAAGAATAGCTTCACTTTTCTCAGATAATTTGTTACTGAGTCGTCCAAGTCCATGAGAAAAATTTAATGCAATTTTGTCATCACAAATGATGTCTCAAATGACGCACTCCGAAAAAGGTTAAATTGTTCCTGCCATAAATTACATTATATTTACGAACACTTCTTACGGGTTTATTACACTTGACAAGATGAAATGACTTATCTCAATCTAAGCGCAATACATTATGTAGAGAGAATTTTGCATTCTGTACAGGTAATTTTGAATTATATAGAGGGAATTTTGCATTAAATAGAGGGAATTTTGGATTATGTAAAGATAATTTTGGATTATGTAAAGGGAATTTTGCATTATGTAGAGAGAATTCTGCATTATGTAGAGGTAATTTTGAATCATGTAGAGGTAATTTATCCTTATTTCAAGATTATTAAACATATCATGAAGTACTGTAGTCCTTAGTCCTCCTTATCTTCAAATGAGATTACAAAAATAACAGTTTAGTAATTATATTGTTGATAAACTATAATTATTAACTGTAAAAGATTGTTGCCACTATACGGGTTTCCAATTTTTTTTTCAAATCTACCGCATTATCATCATTTCACCCCATGATTTCTGTCCGATTCAAAGAAAAACCTAACCATTAGTAACTTGAGATTTCGCCATGGTGCTGTGGGGGAAGCGTCTTCTTCTTCACCTATACTGAGCCCGCTGGTGAGTTGCCCTTAATTATTGTGACACTCCGAATAAAACTTGTGCACGGCTTTAATTTGAACCATAAAGTACTTAATTTATTATTTTATTTCTGATTAATGTTTTGGTTCCGTTTATTATCTTGTTCCTGCTCGCATTAAACAGTTCTACATGACTCCAGAAATAACGTAATGGATTGTTTAAAAAAGTTGAATTCGCATACTTCAGTGAATTGCTTTAATCCTCACTATACTCATGTATAAATATAAATCGTATTTCTTTGCAGCCATCAGATTTTTGACCGAATTGAATGAGTTCAAAGGATTATGATAATTCCACCTATAATGTAATGCTTATCTGAATAACCGTCTCCGAGACGACTGCCCGTAAGAAAGTCCATCTATTGATTCACGAAGAAAGGGAAATTTTGAATATTATTTCATTTACTGATGCAGCTCGTGCTCATTTTTCATTGAAAATTAGCCTATCCCGCATCAATTTCGAAAGAAATTTGTCTTTATACCTTCATTCTACTGTGCTTCCAAGACGCCATAGGTCACTCCTTCGTAAAGATTTAGTCTTGTTGAAATAGCCATGTCATAACATAACATAACATAGTGATGTCGGCGCTGAAGTGTTGGCCTGATGCGGCCTGTCGCCGATTCTTTATTTCTTTTCCTTTTCGTGCCTTGTTCATAGAAGATCTAAAATCGTGTCATTTGACCGGATCTTTTCATGACTGACGATAGTTTGAAGTAGCTACTAGACTTCCACCGGGTTCGATAAGGAGCTAGGCATTTCAAATCTGAACATATATTTTTCATAGCTTTATCTAGTCTGTTCTTGAACGC